>NC_137226.1:1770595-1775595 GCF_949987685.1 Ammodytes marinus
AGAGCCTGAAGCCGAAACCCTCGTTCAACATAAGAGGTTGATAACTTCCTTCGTGATACCGGTTAGCTCTGAGCGAGGGTAGCCTATGTGTCATGTTGAACCAGATCAAGAAAAGAGAGCCGGGCTCTGTTGAGTTTGTTTCGTAGTATACCCCTCTGGTGTGTTGCTAGCTACGGTGGGCCCCCTTTGTTTACATGCCCATTTACAGAGCCTAGGCTGTGTATTTACACCAGATTTATTTTCAGTGCACACACAATACAGACAGGTAGCGGATCATGAGGAGATATTCACTGATTTTGACAACAAGCACCCCCACCCCCATAGAGTCTCAGTCCTCTTCACAGCAGACCCGGGTTAGAAACCAGCCCGGGTCGTTCTCTGCATGTCATTCCCCTCTCTGTCTGTCTGTCTGTCTGTCTGTCCTCTTCACAGCAGGCCCGGGTTAGAATCCATCCCGGGTCGTTCTCTGCATGTCATTCCCCTCTCTGTCTGTCTGTCTGTCCTCTTCACAGCAGACCCGGGTTAGAATCCAGCCCGGGTCGTTCTCTGCATGTCATTCCCCTCTCTGTCTGTCTGTCTGTCCTCTTCACAGCAGACCTGGGTTAGAATCCAGCCCGGGTCGTTCTCTGCATGTCATTCCCCTCTCTGTCTGTCTGTCTGTCTGTCTGTCTGTCTGTCTGTCTGTCTGTCCTCTTCACAGCAGACCTGGGTTAGAATCCAGCCCGGGTCGTTCTCTGCATGTCATTCCCCTCTCTGTCTGTCTGTCTGTCCTCTTCACAGCAGACCTGGGTTAGAATCCAGCCCGGGTCGTTCTCTGCATGTCATTCCCCTCTCTGTCTGTCTGTCTGTCTGTCTGTCTGTCTGTCTGTCTGTCTGTCCTCTTCACAGCAGACCTGGGTTAGAATCCAGCCCGGGTCGTTCTCTGCATGTCATTCCCCTCTCTGACACATCTCATCTCTGGCTCTCTAAATAACTTTCCATTGAAGCAAAAAAAAAAAAATGCCCCAAATTTATCTTAAAAAAGATAAAATAAAAACTGCCCCTCACCTAACCCTTCTCACTGAATTGTTGAGTTGGTTATAAATTACAAGGGAGGAAGTAGGAGAGTGTGTGTGTGTGTGTGTGTGTGTGTGTGTGTGTCCGTGCGTGCGTGCGTACTTGCCTGTGCGTGTGCGTGTGTGTGTGTGTGTGTCCGTGCGTGCGTGCGTACTTGCCTGTGTGTGTGTGTGTGTGTCTGTGCGTGTGTCCGTGCGTGCGTGCATACTTGCCTGTGTGTGTGCGTACTTGCCTGTGCGTGTGCGTGTGTGTGTGTGTGTGTGTGTGTGTGTGTGTGCATGTGTGTGTGTGTGTATGCGTGTGCATGTGTGTGTGTGTGTGTGTGACGTCTAATCAGATGTTTTTGTGCCGATCACAGCTGGGGAGGGGACCAGGAAAGACCGAAAGGAACACGTTGATGTGAAAGGCGTCAGTGTTAGTGTGTTGAGTCTAATGCAAAATGGCCGACAATCTGTTTCATCTTGTTTTGTCGTTGGTTCATTAAACTGTTTATGAAACATGATGTGATTATATTGATGTTGTTTTTCCATCACCCCTCCCTCGCTCCCTCGCTCCACCCCTCCCTCGCTCCACCCCTCCCTCGCTCCATCACCCCTCCCTCGCTCCACTTCCTCCTTTTCCTCATGTCTTTAATCTTAGTTATACTTTCACTTTCTCTCAACACACACACACACACATACACATGCACACACACACACATACATGAACGCACGCATGCACGCTTGAACACACACACAAATGCACGCATGCACGCACACACACACAACATAGACAGGTACACATGCACACACACACACGCACGCACACTCTCACACACACGCAAACAAACACACACACACACACACACACGCAAACAAACACACACACACACTGTTTCCGACTTCCTTCCTTGTAATTAGATATAATTGTTACCTGGAGTAACCTCTCGCTCAGTTTGCACAGTTAAAGGTGTAGTCAGTGATTCTGGAGAACGCTTGTTGTCAAAATCAGTTGTTAATACACAGCCTAGGCTCTGTAAACTGCTATGTAAACAAAGGGGGCCCACCATAGCTAACACAATACCAGTTTACAGAGTCTAGGCTGTGTGTATAAACACTGGATTTTCTTTTCAGCGCACACACACACACAGCACAGACATGAGGAGATATTCACTGTTTTTTTTTTTTTTTTTTTTTTTTAAAGATATTTTTTGGGCATTTTTATGCTTTTTATTGATAGTGCAGAGACAGAGGTGAAATGGGGCAGAGAGGGGAGTGACATGCAGAGAACGACCGCGGGCTGGAATCGAACCCGGGTCTGCTGCTGGGCCCGGCCCGGGAGGGGGGACGCCTTACCAACTGAGCTAAAGGCGCCCCCGATATTCACTGATTTTGACGAAAAAGTTATTTTGACAACAAGCGTTCTCCAGAATCACTGACTCCACCTTTAGCTACACACACACACACACACACACACACACACACACACACACACACACACACACACACACACACACACACACACACACACACACACACACACACACACACACACACACACACACACACACACACACACACACACACACACACACACAATGTATTCCACTAGTTTGCCTCTGCTCCAGCTGATCTTCCAAACTTGGTCATGTTCTTGGTTCTGCAGCCAAACACTCTTGAGCTTTAAACAACGTCCATCACACACACACACACACACACACACACACACACACACACACACACACACACACACACACACACACACACACACACACACACACACACACACACACAAATACTCTCTCTCTCGCACACACACTATCCCTCTCACACACACACACACACACTATCTCTCTCTCTCTCTCACACACACACACACACACACACACACACACGCGCAAATACTCTCTCTCGCACACACACTATCTCTCACACACACACACACACACTATCTCTCTCTCTCTCTCACACACACACACACACACGCACAATCACATCAACACACACACACACACACACACACACACACACACACACACACACACACACACACACACACACACACACACAGGCAGTCGGCTCTGGTCTTAACTCTGGTTCTATTTCAGCTCTCACTCTCTCAGACTCTCTCGGTCATGGCTGGGTGCAGGAGTTACTTACGAGGGCTCGCCATATGTGTCACCGTGCTGCTACTGGTAAGCTAATCTAAGCTAATTGCTAAACTAAGCTAATTGCTAAACTATGCTAATTACTAACCTGCAATTTATTTTTTATTTGCTTCTTTTCATTCGCTTTTAAATGTCTTCTAATGTGTTTTATGTATTCTGATCTTGCCCCTGTAAAGCACTTTGAGTGGCCTTGTGTCTGAATTGTGCTATATAAATAAACTTGCCTTGCCTTGCTAAACTGAGCTTACCTGCTATTAGCTACCAGCTTGTTTATGTTTTTTTGACAATTTTTTTGAAAACTTGAGGTCTGCTGCAACTCTCGGCTGTTAGGTCAAATCTGAAGACGTTTCTGTTTCCCTTTTAACCTGCATTTTCTATATTATTTAAATGTTTTATTTCTTTTCATATTTGTCATTTGCTTTCTAATGTGTATTCTATGCTTGATGTATTTCATGCCCCTGTAAAGCACTTTGAGTGGCCCTGTGTCTGAATTGTGCTATTGAAATAAACTTGCCTTGATCTATATACAGCTACAGAAAAATTTAAGAGACCAGTCTGGATTATTCTTCAATCTTCATCTCTACATAACTTAATTAAATTGCTCGTTAAAGGAACTCTTACCGATCCTGCAATTGAGAATTACAGCACTATCAGACCATCCCGCCTCCCTCCAATGCCCCCCCCCCCACCCCTCATTCCCATCCATGGACATATAAAGAAATGGACACCGTATTGAAAAATGGCGCCCATTCATATGAAAGCTGCTCAGGCGCAGAGAAGCAACAAGGAAGCTGCCATATTGCTTTCATGTAAGCCCTGGCACGCCCAAGTGTATGACGTGCCGCTCCCTCCTCCTCCCTCGAAAACAAACTGAAAGCCGTTAAAAGCCGTTGGGCTAATAAAACGCTTTATGTGGCGTTTTGAAATGAAAAAACTTCAGTTTTAATAGTATATGGTCTCAAGATAAGTTTGAGCCTATGATTGATATCCAGAAAATTTTTGCGGCGACACAATCTTGTTCGCCGCTTGTATCGGTGTGGACGGGGAAATCTGCCTTAGGGCTACCATGAAAATAAGCTCCCATTCACAGCATGCAGTACCAATGGGTTGGCCACTAGTCCATGCTGGCTGCTCGGAGAAGGCAGCATCCTGGGGGCCTGTTCCCATCCCCGGGGTTTTATTTTTTTTTGTTGAAGAAACTTTATTTCCACAAGCAGACTTACAACCTACTGCCTCCGCGCACGCACATGAGTTATATTGTAGCGGAGGAAACTGGTGGATGTATTGGTACCGCTCTGATCTGCTTGTATCACAGGTTTCACTTCAGAGGTGTCGGCCAGAACACCACTTATGGCCAAAGGCGTCAGATTATAAGCATGAGACTAGGAGAGGAGGAGTATGGTTTATCCGCTCTTTATTTTCCTTCTTTCACAGGCACAGCAGCATATAGATCGCGGGAAAAGAACAAAGGCTTAAACTCCGCTCGTGAGGAGACGTTAGAACAGCTGTTGCGACCCGCGAATCACAGCCGTTAATAACATGCAAACTATATTATAACAGCGATCGGGACTGCATGTACATACTCACACACGGGTGATTCACATTTAAACTCAGATAAACACGTTTCCATGTGGAATGATCGCTTACTGCGGCAACGCTCACACATCTGACCGAGGGGGAAGAGAAAGGAAACTTACTAAACAGGCTCTCTGTCCGACTGAACAAAACACATCTTAACACACTGTAAGAAATAACAACACTGTAACTTCTGAACGTTGGGGCCTTTTCTACAATGGTC
>NC_137226.1:1783095-1788095 GCF_949987685.1 Ammodytes marinus
AGATAGATAGATAGATAGATAGATAGATAGATAGATAGATAGATAGATAGATAGATAGATAGATAGATAGATAACACTCAGATGTAGCCTACATTTTGGACCTTTGATTTATACTAGTATGAAAGAAGACATGTTATGGAAGATACATAGACAAAAATGCTTGAAAAAAACAATGCAATGCTGAAAATAAGTTAATTAATTTTTCATTATGTACAACAACAGTTAGGAAAAAAATTGAATATTATTGAATAATGTTGAATTGTGAGCTTTTGCCCTGTGTTGGCTGCAGCCCTGTGGACCCATTCTGAAGAGCTACTTGAGCTTCCCCATCAAACTCAGGATAGGAATCATTTCTGCCTTCGCCACCATCGCGGTAATATGACGGACAGACAGACAGACAGACAGACAGACAGACAGACAGACAGACAGACAGACAGACAGACAGACAGACAGACAGACAGACAGACAGACACACCTATAGACTCACACAAACACACACACATACAACACAGACAGACAGACAGACAGACAGACAGACAGACAGACAGACAGACAGACAGACAGACAGACAGACACACACACACACACACACACACACACATGGTCGCACAATTATTATATATGAGATTTTAACAGTAGTAGTGGACAAACTTAACGGCCTTACACGTTTTTATATATAGTGGACGTCCTGGGGAAATGTACCTGTTGGAAGACCAAGAAGAAGAAGTACTATAGAATAAATAACTAAATACATCTTCACCTCATCACTTGATATTGTGGAAAGACTTGAGGCAGTGGAGGATGATGCCATCTTTAATAACTATAGCTTCTTGTCCTCGAAGGCCATCGTAGCTTCTGTAAATTCTCCTCTAAAGGGAGGGGTTAGCAAGGGAGCGTTGACATCTACAATCTCACCACTAGATGATGCTAAACACTCTAAAATTACACACTGTACCTTTAAAGATTTTGAGTTTTAAATTGTAATTTGTTTGACGTTTCTTTATAACATCTGTGTTGCAGATAACAGCCATTGTTCTGTGTCTGTTGTTGGGTCTCGAAAAATATTGGAAGACGCCTCCTGTAGAAACGACGGTGGACGACTTCAACAGAGTGAAATACCAACCCAAGCCCACCCTCACCTGACACCTGGCCCCTCCCACAAAACCATGGCAACAGTTAGGACTACAGGTGCATCTAGAAAAATTTGAATATCAATGAAAAGTAAAACATTTAAATTAAAATCTGGCATGCTCAAAATTAAAATATTACTTAAAGGAATACTTCACCCATACGGAACCAGCGTTCTATCGTTATAAAATCACTATTATAATATAATGAATGAGGTTTTTCTTCCCTCAGTCTTCCCTTAGTCTTCCCTTGGCCCAGCTTTCCTGTTAGTCCTAACCCTTACTGTGATGTCACAAGAAGGAAACTGTAGGGTTAGACAGTGAGACCATAAAACAGTCTTTCTGCCTTTTCTCAGGCTAAGATGATCCGATTTCAATTTTTTTTGCACATTTATACTAAATAAAATCTCCGAGTTCAATACACCTTCATATTCCAACCGGTGAAGTATAGGTCTTTAAGTTCAATGTAGCTCCAGATACAACTTATTCAATTATCGACTATTAAATTAAACCGGTACAGGGTCATTTAAGCGACAACAACATCATCCAGTCATGATTTTGCCAGAGCCAGAAGCAGCAAAATACTTTGGTTGCGTTCCGAATCACATACTCTTTCTTTTTTCTATTCTACATACTACATCCGACGATAAAAAGAATCTAGTTAGGATGCAGTACACATACTATTGGGACATACTTTTCTCTCTTATTTCATCATAACATTGCGCCTTGATCTTGCCTCTTGCTTTTATATCCGTCGCATCCCCGTTTGTTTTCATAACATGGACCTATAGGCTTCGTCGATGTTACGTCACTTCACGTGCGCACTGGATTGTGGGTCAGAATCGCCCAAATAGGATGCACTTTTCAACACTAACAATCTTGGCCGCATGAAGTAGGACATCCGGGTACTTCTAACCATCCTAAATCTGGCCACAAGAATCGGGACATCCTAAATCTTTTTTCTACATACTATATAGTAGAAAGTATGCGATTCGGAACGCAACCTCTGATCTGAATAAAGAAACATGGCTGCCAGGCATTATCAAAGGTTTAGCTGTCGGATAATGACATTATAAATAAAGTTTATTTTATTAGTGATGCTTGTGATGTATTTAGATGTAGTGTCTCGCTGCAGCCGCAAGATGGCAGTAAAGATGAATGTAACGAACTTTAACCATGCATCAGGTTAGAGTCTGTGTGTGTGTGTGTGTGTGTGTGTGTGTGTGTGTGTGTGTGTGTGTGTGTGTGTGTCTGTGTCTGTGTGTGTGTCTGTGTGTGTGTACTTTTACAACAGTTTTGTATGAACCAATTTGAGTTTTAGACTTTGACAGGCTTTTTAAAGGGCTGTTTGAGGGTTAACACTAGGTTTTAAGGACAGGCCTTTAAAGGGCTGTTTGAGGGTTAACACTAGGTTTTAAGGACAGGCCTTTAAAGGGCTGTTTGAGGGTTAACACTAGGTTTTAAGGACAGGCCTTTAAAGGGCTGTTTGAGGGTTAACACTAGGTTTTAAGGACAGGCCTTTAAAGGGCTGTTTGAGGGTTAACACTAGGTTTTAAGGTTCAGGTATGAATATAGGTTTATGTTAGGGTTAGTGTAAGGGTTGGGGTTAGACATTTAGTTTTGATGGTTAGGGTTAGTGTAAGGGGCTAGAGAATGTATTATGTCAATGAATGTCCTCACAAGTATAGCTGTATACAAACGTGTGTGTGTGTGTGTGTGTGTGTGTGTATGTAAAGCACTAAATTTGTTAAAGTATTTTCGAATATTGCTTAAAAGTACGGAAAGATGCACATTGACAGTGAGTTGTGTATATTTTTGGAATTGTGTTCACGTTGTAACTTGTTGTTATAAATATTTTATATTTTCACTCTTTATTTTTGCACAATTTATTTTTAATCAGTTTTCGTTTTCCTACAACTGCCTTTACGAAACCATCGCCCTCTGGATAAATAAAGGTATATTTGATCTTAAAGGTGTACTATGTCAGAGTGTGTGTGTGTGTGTGTGTGTGTGTGTGTGTGTGTGTGTAACTTTGGGTGTGTCAGAGAAGTGAAACATTTTCTAAGGTATATTCTCATTATAACTGAATAAACAAACTTTCCTCACAGGTAAATAAAATGTGATCCCTGGAACACTGTTTGAAGTTAGAAAGCTTCCTGAAAAGTTACTGTTTCACTGTTGTTGTTGTTTGCAGCAGCAGGGCCCACGCAATCTAATTCCCTTTGGATAGATAAAGGTATTTTTGCCACACAACAAACACACACACACACACACACACACACACACACACACACACACACACACACACACACACACACACACACACACACACACACACACACACACACACACACACACACACCTCTCAGCAGTGGAAAGAGGAAAACGAAAACACAGATAACAATTTTTGTGTGTTTCCTTCTATTTTCTTTAGGACTCATTCACAGGACGCAGGATTTCCTCTGTAGGTCTTTGTGTGTGTGTGTGTGTGTGTGTGTGTGTGTGAGTGTGTGTGTGTGTGTGTGGTTGTGTGTGCCCAAACACACAGGACAGGGTGTTAATACCCAGCGTAGGCTCTGTAAACTGGTGTGTAAACAAAGGGGCCCACAGTAGCTAGCAACATGCCCGTTTACAGAGCCTAGGCTATTTATTATATTAACACTGGATTTTTTTTCCAGCGCACACACAGTACAGACAGGTAGTGGATCGTGAGGAGATATTCACTGATTTTGACAAAAAGTGATTTTGACAAAAAGTGTTCTCTAGAATCACTGACTACACCTTTAAAGGGGCAATGTGTAACATTTTAAGTAATTTATTATCTAAAATCAATATCCTCATTCATAAATATGTCCTCATTGGTGTAAAATCACCTCTGCCAATAATCTGAATTATCCTCCAGAGCGGAGAATTACAAATATTAATATTACATTTTGTACATTGAGCGGGCAAGTCTTATGGAGGAATCCATGTTAGTTGGAATGTCATCAGGTGCATTGTTTAACATTTAGAATTGTTCTTGTCCTTGAAGGCCACTGTAGCTGCTGTTATTATTCTAAAGGGGTGGGGTTACCCAGGGAGCGTTGCATTCTAGAACTTTGTAGAACTTTCTTGATGAAGTCATATTACACAGTGTCCCTTTTAATTTTCACTTTTACACGTTTTTCACCAAAGGCTGTAAAGTGCCCAGACTTACAGCAGCTACTTTCCCTGATTTTCCAAATGAAGCAGGAACTAACTACAGGTAATTAATGTTCCTGTAAAGCACTTTGAATGGCCTTGTGTCTGAACTGTGCTATAGAAATAAACTTGCCTTGCCTTGCCTTTACTGTAAGTATTCCTGGAATTTATTAGCCCAGATGTTCACAATATGCCTTCACTCACTATATCCACCGTATCTATCCAATCTCTCTCTCTCTCTATCTCTCTCTCTGTCTCTCTCTTTCTCTCTCTCTCTATCTGTGTGTGTCTGTCTGTCTGTCTGTCTGTCTGTCTGTGTGTGTGCGTGCGTGTCTGTCTGTCTGTCTGTGTGTCTGTGTGTGTGTGTGTCTGTCTGTCTGTCTGTCTGTCTGTCTGTCTGTCTGTCTGTCTGTCTGTCTGTCTGTCTGTCTGTCTGTCTGTCTGTCTGTCTGTCTGTGTCTGTCTGTCTGTCTGTCTGTCTGTCTGTCTGTCTGTCTGTCTGTCTGTCTGTCTGTCTGTCTGTCTGCCTGCCTGTCTGTCTGTCTGTCTGTCTGTCTGTCTGTCTGTCTGTCTGTCTGTCTGTCTGATGCAGGATTTCCTCTGTAGGTCTTTGTGTGTGTGTGCGTGTGTGTGGTTGTGTCTGTCTGTCTGTCTGTCTGTCTGTCTGTCTGTCTGTCTGTCTGTCTGTCTGTC
>NC_137226.1:1793095-1800595 GCF_949987685.1 Ammodytes marinus
ACACAGACACACACACAGACACACACACACACAGAGTACAGACAGGTAGTGGATCATGAGGATATATTCACTGATTTTGACAACAAGCGTTCTCCAGAATCACTCAGTGCAGCTAACATGGCACAACTAGATTGGATTAAGACTAGACACTCGAACGGACCATGTCACTTGTCTGAGTATACATGGCCTTTCGGAAATCGGATAAATGGCTGTCTCCACTATGCTATAGGTGTTCTTATCAGACTTCTCTTGTCCGAAGTAGATCGGATAAAGGTGTTTACATGCAGTTTAAAAGTCCTGTTGAAGTCTTATTCGTTTAGTTACCCGATTATGAGTCTGCATGTAAACGCACTGACTGACTCCAATCACTTTTAGTTTGATATTAAATTGTTGCCAAATGTCTTTCCATCATAGACTTCCACTTCCATATTATGTATTTATTTATTTTGCTCGCCAGTTGGTTTTTATTCAACATTGTTAAAGGTGCTACAAGAAACTTTTAAATATCTCTGATGATCATAAATTACATGTAACAAGCAAACGAGACCATCAGTGTAAAAGAATGCTATTTTTATATAGTTTTTCTTAATGCCTTTGTCATGGGTATACGCTCACCCAGGAACAACAGCTGGCGTAGTAAAAACACTACCGCTTTTTGTCCACAGGGGCGCACAAATTAACAGAAACTGGAAAGTCCTCGGAGCACCTATAGCTTCTGTAAAAAGGTTCAACGACCCGTGTTTTTTAATACAATAGTGTGGTAGTGAGGGGCGACTGTGGCTCAGTTGGTAGAGCGGGTCGGCTGATGATCGAAGGGTTGGAGGTTCGATCCCCGCCCTGCCACCTGTGTCATGGTTGTTGTGTCCTTGGGTAAGACACTTCACCCACCTTGCCTCGTGTGAATGTCGATAGTTAGCCTGCTGCTATCTGTGTATGAATGTGTGTGTGAATGGTAACGTGGGAAAGGAAAACAGGTCTCCCTTGAAAAAGAGTCTTCGGTCTCAATGGGATTTACCTGGAGAAATAAAGGTTAAAAAAATAAAAAGTTTTGGGAAGCCCTGTATAGTTCTTATAGTCGGGTTACAAAAAAAGCACGGTCAAGACTATACCTTTAATTATAGAGCTGTTACTGGCGCTCACAACATGAGCTGATCTGTCTATTTTGGGAGTATCAGCATAACAGTGTGTGAATACATTTTCATTTCCCTTCAGAGTGGCTGAGAACAATGACGTTGAGGTCGTGCGCCAGTTTCAGTTGTAGTCAGAAGCCGGCACCATGACATACAGTACATCACGACCAAACGTTATGCGATTGGTTGGCAGATCCAGAGTGGCACTGGGCAGATCCAATAGTTTTAAAACTTCAACAGACACCCGCCTCCAAGTGAGTTAACGTTTGTCAATTGAGTGATTCCAGACCTTCTGTACAAATGAAATTAAGTATGGTCTGGTAGCACCAGGCTAGTAATACCCACCCCTGTAATGCATGTCTGGATCTCCTCAATAAACCTGAAACATGATGATTCCAGTGTGTGTGTGTGTGTGTGTGTGTGTGTGTGTGTGTGTGTGTGTGTGTGTGTGTGTGTGTGAGTGTGTGTGTGTGTGTGTGTGTCTGTGTGTGTGTTTGTGTGTGTGTGTGTGTGTGTGTGTGTGTGTGTGTGTGTGTGTGCGTGTGTGTCTGTGTGTGTGTGCGTGTGTGTGTGTGTGTGTGTGTGTGTGTGTGCCGCCTCAAGTCTTTTCAATACGAACATTCCACCTACGACAATAGTCTTCTCATCTGACATCTGGTCACACACACACACACACACACACACACACACACACACACACACACACACAGAGAGAGAGACGCTGACAGAATGCTTTATAAAACCACTATTCAATTAAACATTACATAATGGGCTGCAGCTGTGTTTACTCTGGCTGTGTCCATTCATCTAACATGTCTCCTCACTGCCAGCATCGCCAGGTCCACTTTGAAGCATTTTATATGTAACACTGTACAATGAGCGTACATTAAATTAACTGTTAATTAATGTACGCTCATTGTAGATAGCCTAGATAGATAGATAGATGGATAGATAGATAGATAGCCTAGATAGATAGATAGATAGATAGATAGATAGATAGATAGATAAAATCAGAATCTTTTATTGTCATTGTACTGTGTTAAACCTGCAGTGTGTAGAATTTTGGGTTTTATTTCCTAGCAGATTTTGTAGAAAGTAATTATAATATCCATAAGTACATTTAATTTAGTGCATAATAGCTGAAAAAAATGTTTTGAATTTTTTTTTTTCCCTTAGAAAGGGTCTCATATATGTCCATATTTCTGCATATTTTGGACCAAGGCCTAGTGCCGCCATCTTGAAAGTGTCATAGTTGGAATGTCATCAGGTGCATTGTTTAAAATTTAGAATTGTTCTTGTCCTTGAAGGCCACTGTAGCTTCTGTTATTATTCTAAAGGGTTGGGGTTACCCAGGGAGCGTTGCATTCTAGAACTTTGTAGAACTTTCTTGATGACGTCATATTACACACTGCACCTTTAATGTTTATTAAAGATTTACTAACGGTTTATGCTTATAGTTGTTTAACGGTTAGTTAATGCTCAGTTTATACTTGTTGTCAGCTTGTTGTATATTTGCATTGTGTGTGTCTGTGTATTGTAATTGTACTCGACATCATTGTAAATGAGGGTCATCACCCCTCAATTGATCTTTACAGGATAAATAAAGGAAACATTTTAATTATAAAAGCAGTTATTAACAGTTACTTAAAGACCTACTTCACCGGTGGAAATATGAAGGTGTATTATTGAACTCGGAGATCCTATTTAGTATAAATGTGCAAACAAAATTGAAATCGGTTCATCCTAGCCTGAGAAAAGGCAGAAAGAGTGTTTTATGGTCTCACTGTCTAACCCTACATTTTCCTTCCTGTGACATTACAGTAAGGGTCAGGATTAACAGGACAGCTGGGCCAAGGGAAGACTGAGGGAAGACTGAGGGAAGAAAAACCTCATTCATTATATTATAATAGTTATTTTATAATGATAGAACGCTGGTTCCGTATGGGTGAAGTATTCCTTTAACACTAACTTAATGTGTATTGTAGCATACACTAAGCATTTACTAAAAGTTAATTAATGTACCCTTATTGGAAAGTGTTAATATTTGTTATAGCATTTATACAGTATATACATATTTATGGTTTTATTGGTGAGCTTTTAGTTTGATATTAAATAGTTGCCGAATATTTTTCCTTTATAAACTTCTGCTCTGTGGCCATATAATGTACTTATCTATTTTGCTGGCCAGTTTTTTTGTTAAAGGTACTACGAGGAACTTTTAAATATTTCTGAAACAGTCTAATTTTTCCTCTGATGATCATAAATGACATGTAACAGCAAACGAGACCATCAGTGCAGAGAATGCTATTTTTATATAGTTTTTCTCAATGCCTTAGAGCACGATATTCATCAAAAGTCTCGGACTGACTCAAACAGCGGTTTGGAGGGAGAGAAGACAGATGGGTAATGAATAGATTAATGGGTCTTATGTGTCCTTTTCTTTGATGATTTTCTGGCATAAAAAAAAACATATGAACAGTAATAAAAGGGATGACTCACTCATTCATAAAGTTCAGATACAGAAATGTCAGATGAGTCAACAGAGGACAGTGAATAGATGGAATGGTGTTAATTTCACCTTCCCACGCCTTCCCACGCTCATACACAACTTCCAACATGTTCCCATAACTCTAAATCATAATGGAATTTGACTGAGAAAGAATAAACAGCCCCGGAAAAAAAAATCAAGAGACCAGTCTGGATTTTTCTTGCATCTTCATCTCTACATTACTTATTGAAAATGCTCTATTTGTATTGTGAATTTGGTAGAAATGTTGGCAGTTTTTTTTATGTAATAAAATCAAAATGTTCATTCTACTCAAACATGTGCCTATAAAGAGTAAAACCGAGAGACACTGAATATTTGGAGTGGTCTCTTAATTTTTTTCCCGGAGCTGTATAATTACTGCAACTTTCAAAATTTTTATTTATTTATTTTTACTTTTGGATATATCTTCTTCCAAAATTCACTTCCACTATGTAGGACACTGCAGGTGAACAGGGTAACATTTTAAATTCATAGATATCATCGTGAAACGTTGCCAGATGAGTCAACAGAGGAGACTGAATAGATAGAACGGTGTTAATTTCGCCTTCCCACGCCTTCCCACGCTCATACACAACTTCCAACATGTTCCCATATCTCTAAATCTCATGGAATTTAACTGAGCAAGAATATAATATTACTGCAACTTTCAACATTTTATTTTTATTTTTTTTTTTTTTTAGATATTTTTTTTAGCAGTTTTATGATTTATTGATAGTGTAGAGACAGAGTTGAAATGGGGCAGAGAGGGGAGTGACATGCAGAGAACGACCGCGGGCTGGAACCGAACCCGGGTCCGCTGCTGGCCGAGGCCCATGGGGGGGGGACGCCCTACCAACTGAGCTAAGGGCGCCCCTACATTTTTTATTTTATTTGTGTATGCGACCGGCAGAATATGTTCTACAAAATTATCCATGTAGGGTTTAATTTAAAAAAAAATTTAAACTTCCCATACGTTCATTCAACTATGAAGGTTAAAACGTTGAGAAAAAAGGAAACTGTCAATGTTGAATAGGAACCAAATCAAAGTAGCTAGGAGGAACTTTGAATTATTTCTGAAACAGTCTCATTGTTCCTCTGATGATTATAAATTACATGTAACAGCAAACGAGACCATCAGTGCAAAGAATGCTATTTTTATATAGTTTTTCTTAATGCCTTTGTCATGGGTATACGCTCACCCAGGAACAACAGCTGGCGTAGTACATTTTTTATTTATTTTAATTCTTGTCAAGTCAACGTCACTGAAGGCGAGCTTGTATTGCAAAGCTTACATGGCAGAGAACATATGTACAAATTAAAATCAAAGTAAAACTATGATGCAATTTAGGACTATTAACCCTTTGAGGCTTGACACAAAATACTAAGCAGAAAATGTTTTTATTTAAACACAATGCACAATTTCTTAAAAAGTCCAGGATTTTTGGATCATATTTCCCCAGGCATTTATGTAAAAGTATTTATCGCAACTAAACCAAAAAAATAAAAATAAATATATTTATTGCATTGAACATTTCAATTCGGTAAGTCTCAATGTCCACTCAAAATGTCGATCATAACTTTGTTTAATCAATAATTAAAACAATGAATTCTGCATTATAATGGCTATAGACATAATTCAGTCCTCTACAAATTATGCTGAGGTTTAAAAAACGATTGTAGGTCTACTACTACCCATTTAGCAGTGTTATCCAAGCTAGGCCCAGTTAAAAAACGGCAAAAAAAATAGGGCTTTTTCAGTATGAGTAGGACGTTAATAGGGCTTTTAAATTGAGTAGGACGTTAGTATGTGTAGGTTGTTCGTAGGTCCTTAGTATGAGTAGGACGTTAGTAGGACGTAAGTATGAGTAGGACGGTAGTATGAGTAGGACGTTAGTATGAGTAGGACATTAGTATGAGTAGGACGTTAGTATGAGTAGGACGTTAGTATGAGTAGGACATTAGTATGAGTAGGACGTTAGTATGAGTAGGACGTTAGTATGAGTAGGACGTTAGTATGAGTAGGACATTAGTATGAGTAGGACGTTAGTAGGGCTTTTAGTATGAGTAGGGCGTTAGTATGAGTAGGACGTTAGTAGTATGAGTAGGGCGTTAGTATGAGTAGGACATTAGTATGAGTAGGACGTTAGTATGAGTAGGACGTTAGTATGAGTAGGACGTTAGTATGAGTAGGACGTTAGTATGAGTAGGACGTTAGTAGGGCTTTTAGTATGAGTAGGGCGTTAGTATGAGTAGGACGTTAGAAGGGCTTTTTCAACACAGCCAGAGAGGATAATCTTTCTCAGAAGACTTTCCAAAACACTTTTCCTCTGAAATTCCCGCAGGAAATCATGCCCCAAATACAATACATGGCAGCGACCGCACCCATGTTCCCTTACACACACACGCACGCACGCACGCACACACACACACACACACACACACACACACACACACACAGCCTTATCTCCCTTCCACGTCCTGTTTAAAAAAAAATATCTGCTTCGACCGAAACATAACATTGGGGCTTTACGTCAATATTATAAGCTAGGTGGGTATTTGCAACTGGCCTTAACGAGACAATTTGGCCACTGCTTGATTTTAACATTGTTTATTTAAAGGTGCAGTGTGTGATATGGGCATGGGCGTAGGATTATATAGGGACGGTAGGGTCCCGACCCTACCAAAATCCAGCCTCTACTGTGTAGTCCCTACCAATAATACACCCGCTGTCCGTATTGTTTTTAGGCAATAATTATAGTACACAAAGGGTTAAAAATCAGTCTCTGCAAGAAGTCCCGCCTCTAAACAACTATCGCGCTTTGATTGGCTGTAGCGGTTTCCCGCACACCTATATTCAACCTGATTGGCCGTCCCCGCTGTCACTCCATCTGCTTGTTAAAAAAAAAAAAAGCTACCGGCAATTTGCTAGTCCCAGACAGGAGGAGCAACAGGACGCCTCAGTGCATAGCTAATATCTGCATCTGCGAGTGTAAGTTCTGCCTTCGGTCACGTCAGCGAGATGGATTTTAATATCAGTGATGTAATTTGCAGTAACACTTATAGCCTATTTGTGTGTGTTTTATGCGCGTGCGTGCGTGCGTGCGTGTGTGTGTGTAGGATGTCGAAGAAACGAAAACTGGACATAAGAGACTTCTTTAGAATTCACCGTGTAAGTTAATTAAAAGGTTATATATTTTAGAGCCATAACAATACTGATATTGATTATTAGTCAGCATGGGCTATAATGCCAGAGAGATCCGCATTTTAAGGTATAGGCCTACCATTATTTTCATGTTTTATTTTTGTGGAAAGGGAGCAATGGTTTAAACATTTTTTTTGGATAAATAAACATTAATTCAATTTAATAACCTTTATTTTCCTTCAAGGTTTCCCTCTCATTTACAGTAACAACAAGCACATTGCAGATGCTCATGTGATTTTATACATATATATTTTGGGGGAATAAAACATAATAATTGTGTGAACATTTTGTCTACCCATGTATGTACCCTAATATATCTGTTCATATGTCATGCATCAACATACTTCTGTCAGGTGACAGACAGTGGAGAGACTGGAGGAGATAGAGGAGGAGAGACTGGAGGAGATAGAGGAGGAGAGGATAGAGAAGGAGAGACTGGAGGAGAGGATAGAGAAGGAGACAGAGGAGGAGATGCTGTAGAAGATGAAGGAGAGGCTAGAGAAGGAGAGACTGGGGGAGATGGAAGAGAGGCTGGAAATTCACAGGTGAGGTTAATAATGATTAATATGTTAGTCATGAGATTCAGTTGCACCAGAGTAAAGTTGAAAACTCTTCTAAGTTGACTAATTTTCTTTCATTAG
>NC_137226.1:1803095-1805595 GCF_949987685.1 Ammodytes marinus
CCTGAAAAAAGCCATGGTGTTAATACACAGCCTAGGCTCTGTAAACGGACATGTTGCCTTAAAGCTGCAGTGTGTAGAATTGTGGGTTTTATTTCCTATCAGATTTTGTAGAAAGCAATTATAATATCCATAAGTACATTTAATTTAGTGCATAATAGCTGAATTTTTTTTGTATTATTATTATTTTTTCCCTCAGAAAGGGTCTCATATATGTCCATATTTCTGCATATTTTGGACCAAGGCCTAGTGCCGCCATCTTGAAAGTGTCATAGTTGGAATGTCATCAGGTGCATTGTTTAAAATTTAGAATTGTTCTTGTCCTTGAAGGCCACTGTAGCTTCTGTTATTATTCAAAAGGGTTGGGGTTACCCAGGGAGCGTTGCATTCTAGAACTTTCTTGATGATGTCATATTACACACTGCACCTTTAACTACAGTGGGTCCTCTTTGTTTACTCATTCTTTCTTTACATACCAGCTTACAGAGCCTAGGCTGTGTATGACCACTTGATTTTCTCTTCAGCACACACACAGTATGGGATATTCACTCATTTTGACAAAAGGTGATTTTGACACCAATAAAAGTGAGTGATACAGTAACATTTTAGTTGTTTGTTTTGCTTTATAAATCGGGTTTTAATGGCATTTTGAAGGCTCAGATGGACGGGGGTGGTGAAGTGTGTAGGGCGGTCCTCCACTGGGTTACAAGGTCGGTGGTTCGATCCCCCGTCTCCCCGCCACATGTCCAAGTGTCCCTGGGCAAAGAGAGACACTTAACCCTAAATGTCTCCTGATAGTTAGCTTGCACCCTGCGTGGTAGCTGCTGCTGCTTTCGGTGTATGAATGTGTGTGTGATTGGTAACGTGGGAATGGGAACAGGTCTCCCTTGAAAAAGGAGTCTCTGGTCTCAATGGGATTTACCTGTATACATAAAAAGGTTAGAACACATATGCCATCCACATTTTTAACCTTTTCGCACTTCGTTGAAAATACACAGACATACAGCCGTAAAAAAACGAAACGTGTTCGGGGAGTGTTGCATGTGTAAGGCGTGAGACCGGCTCCTATCTCTCTATTCATCTCCAGTCTTTTGAATCTGCCGTGCTGTGCGTGCTCATACTTGAATACTGACAATGTTTTCAAATGCTCTCTTCATTTGCATATCGTTAGCCTCATTTGGGGCGACTGTGTCTCAGGTGGTAGAGCGGGTCGGCTGATAATGTTGGAGGTTCGATCCCCGCCCTGCCACCTGTGTCACAGTTGTTGTGTCCTTTGGCAAGACACTTCACCCACCTTGCCTCGTGTGAATGTCGATAGTTAGCCTGCTATCGGTGTGTGAATGGTAACGTGTAAATGGGAACAGGTCTCCCTTGCAAAAGAGTCTTCGGACTCAATGGGAATTACCTGTAGAAATAAAGGTAAAAAATAAATAAAATAAAAATAGCATAATTGCCAAAATCATATTCACTCTACTCTACTTTTACTCTACATCTACTCCATTCTACATCTACTCTACTCTACATCTACATCTACTTTTCGTTAGCCTAATAGCATAATTGCCCAAGTCATATTTTAAGGGTTATAGAGCAGGGTAAGGTAGATGTAGGGTAAAGTAGATGTAGATTAGAGTAGATGTAGAGTAAATATGATTAAGGCAATTATGCTAAGAGGCTAACGATATACCACATAGTCAGTAATACGATAAAAGTTTAGTTGATTAAGATAGGAACATAATGATAATGGATTGGATTTTATTTAGCGCTTTTCAAGGCACTCAAAGACGCTTTACAGGGATCCAGGTTCCATTCATTCACACACAGTCATACTGGTGGTGGTAAACGATACTAGCCACAGCTGCCCTGGGGCAGACTGACGGAAGCGTGGCTGCCATTCAGCGCCTACGGCCCCTCAGACCACCACCTCAAACTTACAGCAGTCATACACATTCACACCATGTGAATGTGTATGACTGCTGTATGTTCTCAGTCATATACAGTGAAATTCTTCCTTTGTTTTCCACAGACTGAATGCCAAGAAAGGAACATGAAAATATGCAACATGCAAGTTAACCGCGTCACGTCATATTTTATCACTTGATATTTCACTTTACATCATTTGTATCAATTCACATTTTGTTAATTTATCCCGCTTTATTTACTGTTATTTTTTTTTAAAGATATTTTTTTTTGGCATTTTTATGCTTTATTGATAGTGTAGAGACAGAGTTGAAATGGGGCAGAGAGGGGAGTGACATGCAGAGAACGACCGAGGGCTGGAATCCAACCCGGGTCCGCTGCTGGCCGAGGCCCATGGGGGGGGACGCCCTACCAACTGAGCTAAGGGCGCCCCACCTAGTTACTGTTCTTAAATGATGACTTAAATATTTGTGTTGTGGAAAGGCTCTGTAAACAGGGATGTTGCTAGCTAGGGTGGAGCACCCTTTTGTTTACAATTTTCTTTGTTTACATACCAGTTTACAGAGCCTAGGCTGTGTATTAACAC
>NC_137226.1:1830595-1838095 GCF_949987685.1 Ammodytes marinus
ACGCTCCCTGGGTAACCCCACCCCTTTAGAATAATAACAGAAGCTACAGTGGCCTTCAAGGACAAGAACAATTCTAAATTTTAAACAATGCACCTGATGACATTCCAACTATGACACTTTCAAGATGGCGGCACTAGGCCTTGGTCCAAAATATGCAGAAATATTTTATATGGGACCCTTTCTAAGGGAAAAAATAATAATAAAAAAAAAATGCAGCTATTATGCACTAAATTAAATGTACTTATGGATATTATAATTACTTTCTACAAAATCTGCTAGGAAATAAAACCCAAAATTCTACACACTGCAGGTTTAAAGGTGCTATGAGGAACTTTTCAATTATTTCTGGAACACTCTAAATTTTCCTCTGATGATCATAAATTACATGTAACAGCAAACGAGACCATCAGTGAAAAGAATGCAGTTCTTTTTTATATAGTTTTTCTTAATGCCTTTGTCATGGGTATACGCTCACCCAGGAACAACAGCTGGCGTGGTAAAAACACTACCGCTTTTGTCCAAAAGGGGTCGCTAGAATGAACACAAACTGAAAGTTCCTCAGAGCACCTTTAAGCAGCTTCAGATGAGTGTCAAGTCAAGACAGTTTAAAGATGGAGTCAGTGATTCTGGAGAACGCTTGTTGTCAAAATCACTTTTCTTTTCAAAATCAGTGAATATCTCCTCACGATGCGCTACCTAGAGCGGGTCGGCCGATGATCAAAGGGTTAGAGGTTCGATCCCCGCCCTGCCACCTGTGTCATAGTTGTTGTGTCCTTGGGCAAGACACTTCACCCACCTTGCCTCGTGTGAATGTCGATAGTTAGCCTGCTGCTATCGGTGTATGAATGTGTGTGTGAATGGTAACGTGGGAAAGGAAAACAGGTCTCCCTTGAAAAAGAGTCTTCGGTCTCAATGGGATTTACCTGTATAAATAAAGGTTAAAAAAATAAAAAAAACCTGTACATATTGTATGTGGGCAGAAAAGTAAAGGCATTTTTAAAGTTGTATTATGCAGTTTCAGAGCAGGGGGATTTGTTTACATTCACAGAGCCTGCAGTTAGTTTACTAGACATATTTTCTCTACATGTAATTCTTAGTAGTGACTAATTCAAATATCTTAAATCAAAACTTTTGATTATTTTGAGGAACCTGGAACCAAACGTTAAGACTAGAATATGTTTGTAAACCAAACTGTGGGCCCTGCTGCTGTAAACAACAACAACAACAGTGAGACAGTAACTTTTCAGGAAGCTTTCTAACTCCAAACAGTGTTCCAGGGATCACATTATTGAGGAAAAGTTTGTTTATTCAGTTGTGAGAATATACCTAAGAAAATGTTTCACTTCTCTGACACACCCAAAGTTACACAGTGCACCTTTTTAATCCACAGCCTAGGCTCTGTAAACTGATACCAAATACAAACAAAATATATGTAAACAAAGGGTATGTACATTTGGACATGGCCTTAGAAAAACACTTGGGTTGCGTTCCGAATCGCATACTCTTTCTTTTTTCTATTCTACATACTACATCCAACTATAAAAATAATCTAGTTAGGATGCAGTAGGCATACTATTGGGACATACTTTTCTCTCTTATTTCATCATAACATTGCGCCTTGATCTTGCCTCTTGCTTTTATATCCGTCGCATCCCCGTTTGTTTTCATATGGAGGCTTCGTCGATGTGACGTCACTTCACGTGCGCACTGGATTGTGGGTCAGAATTGCCCAAATAGGATGCAGTTTTCAACACTAACAATCTTGGCCGCATGAAGTAGGACATCCGGGTACTTCTAACCATCCTAAATCTGACCACAAGAATCGGGACATCCTAAATCTTTTTTCTACATACTATATAGTAGAAAGTACGCGATTCGGAACGCAACCTTGTTCACAAGTATCCGACAAATCTGACCAGAATTTAAAAAAAGCAAAACACAGCTCATTCTCCTGTCTCAAAATCACTTTTTTTTTCTCCCATAATATATTTACTGCAGCTTTTTTCCTTTTTCTACAACACACACAAAACCTACAGACACACACAGACACACACAGACACACACAGACAGACAGACAGACAGACACACACACTCACTCACTCACTCACTCACTCACTCACTCACTCACTCACTCACTCACTCACTCACTCACTCACAAATTAAAATGACAAAATCACTTCTTCAACCTAAAATCCGCATGGTCCACGTTAGACACAATCACGGGGGCCGAATTCACACCGTCGTCATTCAGTCCCGGGCTGAAGAACGGACAGATGGTTTCCGTGAAGGAGCAGCCGGTGAACGAGTGTAGGAGGTCAGCATTCTCCACGTCGTAAAACGAAACCAGACCCTCCTCGTAATCCACAAACACTCCCACTTTCTTCAGCTTTTTTGACTTGACCGAAAGGGGCAGAGGAGAGCCGACAAGAGCCGCGTATTCGCTGCCATTTTTCAACCAAATGCACCAGTGTCCATTTTCGGGGCACAGCGGAATAATACCTTTTCGTTTGATCGACTTTTTCGCCACCCCTAAAGTCCACCGGGTTTTATTTTGCACTTGCGCCTCGAAGTAAAATCTCCCGTACGAGAAACTCTGCTTTCCCAAGACGCAACAGCTGGGGTTGAACCTCTCCGCGTTGTCGGGGACGTTTTTCTTCGTCGCGCCGTGATGCACTCGCTTACAATCGTCAGAAATCACCAGAGCTGAATGCGCCGTGTTCGAATCCAACGTCACGTTCACGGCGAACTCTCGGACGCTGTTTAACTCCGCTTCGTGAAGGATTCTCTTCATTTCGAGGCCGAGAATTCCTTCGATTCGATCCACGGCTGATTTCACGGTGCCTTCGAAAGACGGCGTTTGCAAGCTAACCTCTGTCCAGTCTTTGGTCGGCACGGAAATGTCCAAACTCGCGACGTTTTGGAGGAAGTAGAGGTGGTCCTTCGAGCGAGATAGCTGCTCCACTTCCGCCCTTTTACTCATTAACTCGGAGATCTCCCCTTCCAGTTCCCGAGTTAGAATTTTCGCCTCTTTTTCGCTGTTTTTTAGCTTGTCCTCGATCGTCCCTATGAGCTCCGCTTGGGCCTTTTCCAACGACTGTATCAAGGCATTGTAGAATCGAACACCATCCGAGATCTCCTTGCCCGCCGCCTCCTTGCTTAACTTCTCCGAATGCTCTATATCCTCAATTTTCATCCGTCTCTCCAAAATCATGCGGTGAATTCTAACTTCTGCTTTCCCCAGCTCTGACTTCTGCCTCTCCACTTCTTCCTTGAGGGGGATTACCTCGTGTGATTTGTGGTCTAGAACGGGACACAGCATACACACGCAGGTTTCATCCGTCTTGCAGAAAAGTTCCAGCGGTTTGTCGTGTATCGCGCACACTCTGCCTTCCAAATTCTGCACGGGATCGGTCAGCTGATGTCTTTTCAACGCAGCAGACGTCAGATGAGGTTGCAAGTGATTCTCGCAATAGGAGGCTAAACAAACGAGACAGGACTTGCGAGCTTTTATCTTCAGATCCGTGCAGATGTCGCAAGGGACCTCCCCGATTTTGGCAACTCCAGTAGAGTGACTTCTTTCCCTTTTCGTGGGTTTTCTGAAGTTTTCCGCCATGCCAGATATGAAGGTGTTGACTCGTAGATTGGGACGTTTGTGGAAGTTTTCTTTGCAGGAGGGGCACTGGCATTTGTCGCTGCGTGTGTCCCAGTGTTGCGTGATGCAGTTTTTGCAGAAGTTGTGTCCGCAGGGTAACGTAACGGGGTCGTTGAACACATCCAGACAGATGACACACAGTAGCTGCTCTTCAGTTAGCACACAACCGCTAGCCGCAGACATGTTGATGCTGTGAAAAACACAAACAAAAGATTGTTATTATTTTTATTTTTTATTTTTTTTTTAATTTTTTTTTTAAGGAACACAAACACATAACTGAAAAAGTGAACACACAAACAAAATATAAAATAAAATAAAACAACTGACATGGCGTACTCTACTTAAAGGTGCAGTGTGTAATATGACATCATCAAGAAAGTTCTACAAAGTTCTAGAATGCAACACTCCCTGGGTAACCCCAACCCTTTCGAATAATAACAGAAGCTACAGTGGGCCTTCAAGGACAAGAACAATTCTAAATTTTAAACAATGCACCTGATGACATTCCAACTATGACACTTTCAAGATGGCGGCACTAGGCCTTGGTCCAAGATATGCAGAAATATGGACATATATGAGACCCTTTCTAAGGGAAAAAATAATAATAAAAAAAAAATGTCAGCTATTATGCACTAAATTAAATGTACTTATGGATATCATAATTACTTTCTACAAAATCTGCTAGGAAATAAAACCCAAAATTCTACACACTGCAGCTTTAACAGGTTTCTAAGGACATTGTTTAAATTGAAGGTAAATGTTAAGCAAAACATAAAAAGTCAAAAAGGGGTCAAGTAGGTCCCTTCAGTGCTGTTATATAGTCCAGGAAAGACTGTCACATATCTGTTTAAACTTCTGCTTTCCCTGAAATCTTATTTAGATTTATTTCAACACACAGATCAAATCAAAATCTTTGTACATGTCCACTGCAGTTCGTCAAAGCTGGATTATTTGTGTATTAAATGTGGCGTCGGCAATCCTGGAAAATGCTTGTTGTCTAAATCACTTTTTTTGTCGATCATTGGATATCTCCTCACAAAGTGTTAATACACAGCCCAGGCTCTGTAAACCACCATGTTAATACACAGCCTAGGCTCTGTAAACCACCATGTTAATACACAGCCTAGGCTCTGTAAATCGTTAGCCGACAACATGTTGATACTGTTAAAACATTTTTTATATGGGGCGCTCCGGTGGCGTAGTGGATAGAGCGTGTACCATATTGGCTCCGGCCTTCGTTGCAGTGGTCACGGGTTCAAATCCGACCCGTGGACCTTTACTGCAGGTCATCCCCCCCCTCTCTCTCTCTCTCTCTCTCTCTGTCTCCCCATTTCAACTCTGTACTATCTAATAAAGCTTGAAAATGCCAAAAAATAATCATAAAAAAATAAATGTTATATAGTTTTTCTTGACACCTGCAAGAACAATATAACCAAAGAGAGTGTCTAGAATAGAGTCTGCGCTGTTCGTATTACTAAGCTGAATCAAACATCTGTTCTGTGAAAACCTTTGACACTAATGTTGTGCTGATGTTGCTGGCTTTATGCAACATCCACATTTTTTTTTATTTGATGCAAATTTGCGCAGAATTAGTTAGCTTTTGCCAAATTTTCACAACTTAAAGGTGCAGTGTGTAATATGACATCATCAAGAAAGTTCTACAAAGTTCTAGAATGCAACGCTCCCTGGGTAACCCCAACCCTTTAGAATAATAACAGAAGCTACAGTGGCCTTCAAGGACAAGAACAATTCTAAATTTTAAACAATGCACCTGATGACATTCCAACTATGACACTTTCAAGATGGCGGCACTAGGCCTTGGTCCAAAATATGCAGAAATATGGAGATATATGAGACCCTTTCTAAGGGAAAAAAAATGTTTTCAGCTATTATGCACTAAATTAAACGTACTTATGGATATCATAATTACTTTCTACAAAATCTGCTAGGAAATAAAACCCATAATTCTACACACTGCAGCTTTAAAAGTATTGTTTTAATGTCAGTAATCAACTGGTAAAGGTTCATGATGATATATATAGGTTAAAAATGTGTTACCCTCTTCACCTGCAGTGTCTGTTAGATACTATACAGTCAAGTGCGAAAGTTTGTGAACCCCTTGAACATTTTGGAATTTTATTTATTGTAACCATCATTAATTCATTTTTATCAATACCAGTATTTTTTATATGAAATAACAGATGTTTGTTTATCAATTCAACATTTTTCTTTTCCAGAAATCAATTGTTAAAACAGATAAAACAAATTATTTGACGAATGTTGTATGTGCAAAAGTTTGTGAACCCTGAGCTGCATTGCTTAAATGGAGCAGGTAAACACAATCAGATGGGCCAAATTGAGTCATGAAATGGACCAATGTAATGAGAGATCTTTAGGGAAGAAATTGGGCGACACTAGATACAACAGAGATAAAACCAGGTCAGTTTAGGCTCACCAAAGTGAACCCATACAGGTCAGACATGCTAAAAGGGGAAACAATCTCAGAGGATCTCAGGAATAGAGTTGTGATGCTGCACATTTGTCTGGGGACAGCTATAAATTATTTTAAAAAAAGTTTGAGCTCCATCGGTCCACCGTGAGGCAAATCATCTACAAATGAAGAGCTTTAAGAGTGACTGAACATCTGCCTAGAAGTGGACTTCCTTCAAAAATATCCACAAGCGCCACAAGATAAGTGATTTTTCAGTTAAAAGCCAACCCAAACATTACATCTGGTGATTTGCAGACCTCTCTTGCAGCATCTGGGACAGATGTGCATGGTTCCACAATAAGAAGAAAACTCAGTCAACATGGCTTTCATGGGATGGTTGCTGAAGAAGCCTCTGCTCTCAAAAAAGAACAAAACTGCTTGTCACAACTTTGCCAGAGAGCACCTGGAGATACCTGAAGTCTTATTCTGTGGACAGATTAGTCAAAAATTGAACTGTTTGGTCATAACCAAAACCGTCATGTTTGGGCAAAAACGCAATTCTGCCTACCACCTAGAGAACCTTCTCCCAAGTGAATAATGGTGGTTTCAAATTGTCTGCAAATCTCCAGGTGTAATGTTTGGGTTGGCTTTTACCTGAAAAATCACTTTTCTTGTGGCGCTTGAGGATATTTTTGAAGGAAGTCCACTTCTAGGCAGATGTTAAGTCACTCTTAAAGCTCTCCATTTGTAGATGATTTGCCTCACGGTGGACCGATTGAGCTCAAATTTTTTTTTATGAATTTATAACTGTCCCCAGACAAATGTGTAACATCAAAACTCTATTCCTGAGATCCTCTGAGATTTGTTTCCCTTTTAGCATGTCTGACCTGTATGGGTTCACTTTGGTGAGCCTAAACTGACCTGGTTTTATCTCTGTTTTATCTAGTGCCGCCCAATTTCTTTCCTAAAGATCTCTCATTACATTGGTCTATTTCATCAACCAATTTGGCCAACCTGATTGTGTTTACCTTGCTCGATTTAAGCAATGCAGCTCAGGGTTCACAAACTTTTGCACATACAACATTCGTCAAATAATTTGTTTTATCTGTTTTAACAATTGATTTCTGGAAAATAAAAATGTTGAATTGATAAACAAACATCTGTTATTTCATATAAAAAATACTGGTATTGATAAAAATGAATTAATAATGGTTAAAATAAATAAAATTCCAAAAGGCTCAAGGGGTTCACAAACTTTCGCACTTGACTGTATATCACCAACTACATACAGGTG
This sequence comes from Ammodytes marinus, assembly GCF_949987685.1. Classification (NCBI taxonomy): domain Eukaryota; kingdom Metazoa; phylum Chordata; class Actinopteri; order Uranoscopiformes; family Ammodytidae; genus Ammodytes; species Ammodytes marinus. Next base: position 1,837,973 of record NC_137226.1, read on the forward strand.
AAACTCGAAAAATTTGAATATCGTGAAAAAGTTCATTTATTTCAGCTAATTCAACTTAAAAGGTGAAAATAATATATTATATAGACTCATAACATGCAAAGTGAGATATCTCAAGCCTTTATT
>NC_137226.1:1873095-1895595 GCF_949987685.1 Ammodytes marinus
ATAGTATTAAGTTCCGAAGAGAAATTGATGTAGCAAAAATAATCTAGTTTAATTTTTTTTTAAATGTATTTACTTTTATTTGTTCCTTTTATTCAGCATTTATCTCTTGTTCACACTCCAGTCCAAGTTGGTTTGCCAACCGCCAATAAACCCTACAGAAGAAGAAGGTGGTCTGATAGTGATGGCATGGTGAAACTTTTTGAAGCCAGTGTTAAATAGTCAGATATATTAAAGGTCATTCTATCAATTTGTAATACACTCAATAGGCTATACTGCCCTGCAATAGTCCAGGCATGGCAAGACTGACAAGTAAATTAATCAATATATCTTAATAAATACATTTCATGTATCGTTCATGTATTCATTCATATAAATGAAATGTATATTTGGTTTAGTGTATTATTATGGTTATGAAACATGACAATGCATAGGGATCTAATAAATATTTTATGTCAAATTTGAATAACACAATGGGAACAATTATTTTCAAACTGTCGCAGTGTTATAGCAAAGTAAGGACCAGTGAATGTGCTTGTGCAACTTAAAAATTTGTATTTAGAAACAAAACATTTTCCACTATGCTGGGGTTCAGACTATTTCTCCTTTTATAAACCACTTCTCCTGCTTTGGATAACACTCTTACACATAGTAGGCTACAGATGAGGGTATGTTTATATCACTCACAAACCAACAAATCACCGATACTGATACTACCCCACAAAGTGTGAGTGGAGTGGATCCACAATAAGCGAAGCACTTCAGGGATTACTCGACCCACTCTCAGAAGAATCGGCATTGACCGACGGCAAGTTAGATTACGTCCCATTACCTATGCCTATCACTAGTGGTCTGGTTGCTTTTATATTTCTTGGAAATATAACAGGTAGGTGTTATTAATTTGATTAAGTCAAAATGATTCGGAAAATATTCAGTGATATTACTGTACATATAATGGCCGCGTTTCCCAGAATCGATCGTTCTTTGGGGCCAAAGAAGGGTCGAAAGAAGGGTTCGCCAAAGAACGAGCGTTAAGATACGGGTGTTTCCCAGATGGCTTCTTTGGTGCCTTCTTTGGAGAACGCGTAAGACGAAGCGAAAGAAGTACTTTGGTGGGAGCTGTCCACCGCGGTCGTGCTGAAACTGAATAAATCGATGCCAGGCGAATCGATCACCCACCTCTTTATCAGCGCATAAGTCACACACAGCGCCCCGTGGTCACCCCCACACAGGTGGAATTAGGCTACGCATGTATCGTGTGTGTGGGGGGGTGTGTGGGTGGGGGGGGGGGGGGGTGGGCAACAAGTGTATCCAAGTAGTAATCAAGCCCATTAGCGCATATATACCCCGTGGATAGGCACACACATGTGAGAGTGGAAGAAAGCGGCAGCAAAAGAAACAAGCGGGCACCGTTGTTTACCGCGGAGGAGATGGGCGTCTTAGTGGACGAGGTCTGGCAGCACCGGGCAGTTTTATTCGGGGGAACAAGGGGCAAAAAGGGGCAAAAAGAACATCAACCGTGTTAGGCAGGCCATAGCCGAAAATATGTCCCCCTCCATCCCATGTGGCCTGCGTGACTGGCGTGCTGTGAGGAAGAAGTGGCAGGAGTTCCAGAACCAAACAAAAAGGAAGAGTGCGAAGGTTTCACTAATCAATCTCCCTTCGTTGCAGGTGATGCAGACACCCAGTAAAGACAGCGCGGAGTAACCCCTCCCCCATATGGTTTCAATAAACTACTTTGGTTTCCTTTTCAACCATGTATTGTGTGGATCATTTTGCATTGAAATGAGTGTCAAACCTATAGCAACAAAAAGTCCCAGGCAAGTTGTAATTTATCTCAGCATAGGTTAATGACGTGTGCGTATAGTGCGCCCTTTCAACAGCATTCCAGTGCCAGACTTTCAGGTAAAGCACTCGGACACTGCAGCAATACTTATAGTGTGCAGGACGTTACATGTAGCCTACATCTGCTGGCTCTGTTTATTTATTTCAGCCTTCAGGCCTGAGAGTTGATATGGATGATGTGGTGGTTGTGGGTTTATGGTTTAGTGATCAGTGCTTGGTGACTGGTGGTAAAGGGGTAGGGGCTGGGGGTTGTTGGACCTCAGAAGAGGTAGATATGTTCTTAAAAACGCAGCGCAGCCAGAAGCTGCATCTCCGGGCTGAAGGAAAAATTGCATGTGTGTGGAGACACCAGAGTGATCAGCTGTTGGATCTCCGCACGGCCGGGGCAGTCGGTACTTTGCCTGGAAGGCCCGGTCTGATAGCACGTCCAGTGGGGAGAAGTGCCGACGCACGTATGCATTTATGTAAACCGTCTGGCTTCGCGCACGGCGAGGCTGTTGTATTGCAGCCATGGTTTCTCACACGCGCGGCTTTGGCAACGCCTTTATAGCAGGTGGAGCCGCTCTGGATGAGGTTCAGCTGAGTTCAATTAAATCTGTTTCCTTGATATCTGTCAAATGCCACAGGGTTGTGGATGTTTTTTTATGTGTAGTACTATAAACTCACATGTGTGTGGAAAACGTAAACGTGTAATTCATTAAAACATTTTTTCTCTACTATTAGTTTATGTTTATTGCGCCAGGTCCGCATTGAACATTGTTTTATTATTTCGAAAAGTGGAGGAAATAAATTTCCCTGACGTGGCATGATCACTGACGATTTGGTCGCTAAGAAGGTTGAAAGAGTGGGTCAGTGCCGTCGTACAGTTCCATCTTAGTGAAAGTACTACTTTCGCTAAGAACAAATCTCTCTCAAAGTGCACCAGATTGATGCATTTTACTTTAAAAAGGTAAAAAAAAAAATCCGGGGGGGCATGCCCCCGGACCACCCAACAAGGTACAGGGTCCCTCCAACAGTATCCCAAAATCCTGTGGGAAACACTGACTTCCTTAATATGTTTTTGCCATTAATTGTTTGTATCTGTGTGGAAAAGTCAGTGTACCGGACTGGATAAGGGACGAGTGGGGGCCCTTTAAGAGTCTGTGCCCAGGGGCCCATTATCTCATAATCCGTCTATGCCTAGTCCTAGTTCATTAAGTGTGTCAGAGGGGCCACGCAGAGGAAGCTTTCTCTCTGACAGGAAGTTGATGATTGCCACTAACCTGGATAAAATTCTAGAGACCAATATGACTTTGCTTTCAATTAAATGTGTTGTTTTATTTTTTAAATACACAGTGAATTACAAAATAGCCTGTGTCCACAGAGTCTAGGCCTATTTGAAATAAAATCTTCAAATATATTTAAAAAAAAGAGGTTATAACCCTGCCTTCTTTAAGCATGGATAGTAGTGACTAAGTGTGCAGGGGAGAGAGAAATATACACAGATAGAGGGAGGAAGAAATAGCTTTATTTTGCTTTTTTACTTAAATTGATCATTGATGGCTTTAGACTGACTCCTGCTGTCGCAAGCCTATCAGCTGTTGTTCTGAACAGCTGTTACACACGGAGGTGAAAACGACATTGAAACAACTATCGCCTGGCTGGGCTGACTTAAAGTCGAGCAGCCAAATATAGCCTAAACTAATAGGCCTAAATATTGTTACAAAAATACAGGCAATGTGTTGTGTGATTTTTGTCAGTAGCCTACAGTAGACCTAGAGGCTGGCCCCGATCGCCACTAACTGTTCTGTAATACACGATCGCCGATCACGTGAACACACAGGCGTCTTTAGCATATATGCATCCAATCCGCGGTTCACGTGGGTCCCAAACCGTGAGGGTTGGTCCGAATGGACCACGGATCAACCGTGATCCGTTGCACCATTAATTATCTCCATCAGTTTGTTGACACACATTCACGTCATTAGCATAGCTGCTGGCTGAGCCAGAGCCACCTGGATTGACAGTAGGAGCTGGAACGTTACCGGTTAATGATGTAGACAGCTGTTCTTCCGTCTAAGGTCCCGCTGCCACCGCGCCGGGTGCTGTAAAAAAGCTTAATAGCTTCGGCAGCTTTGATATTAAGTCCTGACTTTGGTCCTTCTTCTGTTTGTTTTGTGACCCGCTCTCGTATGTTCGCTTCATTTTGGTATAGGTAGGTTAGGTTTATCTCGTCTCTCTCTTCTCCCGCTATTTACTTTTTTGGATGTATGCGTGAACGTGCAGCGTCATGAGCGTAATGTGTAATGGAATAGTCCATGTAGTGCAGACTGAAGGGGGGTGCACGGTTGGCAGAAAGGCCGTCAAAACGCGAGTAATTAGACATCCCGATGATACTATTGTGAAGAGATTTTTTATAAAAAACAATAGATATGGGGCAAAATATAAAGAGGGCATTTTGGGGGCCCCAAAGGGGCCGGGGCTCCAGGCAATTGCCTGGTTTGCCTCAATGGACGGCCCGCCCCTGGTTTTACACCAATAGCTAGTTGGCTAACATTAGCTACAGTACTAGTACAGATTTGCTTGTTCCTAAATAGTGCATTTGATCTTAGCTGTTGGCTGCATAGATATATATAGAACACTAGATACGCCACGACCCTCTCAGCCGCGGCACACAGAGCCGCCATCTTGAGTGGGGCGTCAGTCGTACTCTCAGACCGTCAGACAGCCATAGATGTATGTGTTCACAGCTCTCATTTCTAAAAAAAGAAAACAATACCAGTTCATTGTGCTGCTATCGGGTGTGTACACCGTCGTCCAGTACACTCCAGACGAGAGGGAATCACTCTCCACAGGTGAGATACATTTTTTAAGTAAATGTTTTAGTCATTATTAGCTAGCTTACATTGTGGAGAACTACGGTGAAATGTAATTGTTCGCGCTAGTAACACTGCATCGCTGGTTAAACGTCTGATCATGCCCATCCCTAGTTAGGACCGTTCCACATCATATTTAATAATGTTATTTAGTGTACTATGATGTTTAAATGTCTGTTCTAATGAATATTTAGATAATTCTTTTAACAGATAATTTTCTCACATCCTTTAGTATTGACGCATCCAAAGAAGATGGATCGCTGGGAAGATTAGTCAATGACAACAACAAATCTCCAAATTGCACCATTAAACAAATCGCAGTAAACAACAGGCCCCACTTATGCCTATTTGCTGTGAAGAAAATAGAAATAGGAACGGAAATTGATTACAGCTATGGAGATTCGAAGTGGCCGTGGCGTAATAAGGTAAGTTGGTTGTATTAAGCATCTTGATTTTGATATATTTTGCAAAAAAAATGCGAATAACTTGGAACAAGAACAAGTTGTCACATGCATGTTCAAAAAGAGATGTTACCATACAGATAATACTAAGCTTTATTTTTAACTATTTTCTTCTAGTGATTACACGTGGAGTGATTGCCTTGTGCAATCTAACCTCTGATTGTTCAAATCAATTAAACTCAAGTTTCTAGAGATGCAATATAAAGCTTCCTGAGCATCTGCAAGTTTAACAAGGGTATTTTGAAAATAATCTACTGGCATGAGCTGAATACATTGTGTTTTGATCTCATATTCCAGGTGCCAATCAGTCAGTCTCCTGCAGTGGAAGCAGAGTCAAAGAAAATCCCTGCTGCAGAAGACACTTCACCTAACAAGTCCGATTTTGCGGATAATGTTGGGACACAGGTAATAGCGAAGTGATGACACTGCTTCTTGAAACTGTGACATTCCTTGGGGGATTTTCAATCATCATGTTTGTTCACGAACTGCCACATGCAGTCCTAAACTCGGATTGTTCAGTAAATTAGCAATTCAGGAGGATGTTGACATCTCATTTTACAAAAGTATTCCAGTCAGAAATACTAAGCGGGATATAGTGCCGGAGCAGTGTAACATCGCACTGTCGTACATTTCTTGTTTTGTCCTTGTGGGGCCCCTGAAACTGAAATCAGTCTTTCAAGTTCCCTGTCAGGAGGCCAGTGTTACACCCTTTTCTAGTCTTGCCTTATGGGGCCCTCCCGTTTTTATCTACATGAAATTGATTTAACTTCATTAAGAAAACACCTTTCAATATCTAAACTCACATTTCTGGAGATGCAATTTGAAGCTTCCTGAGCAGGTTCAAGTCTAACAAGGGTATTTTGAAAATAATCTACTTCTATGAGCTGAAATATCTTTTTTCAAAGTTCCCTTTCAGGAAGCCAGTGTTACACACTCTTTTCTAGTCTTGCCTTATGGGGCCCTCCCGTTTTTATCTAGGTGAATTTGATTTTGGGGACTAAAACTAAAATGGCCGACATGACAACTCATGCTGCACACTTCTCTCTGGAATAAGTTGTTTTTAATGGAATTGACTGCTTTTTATCCTTGTAAAAGGTTCAGTTTTCTGCTTTTATTGATATCTCCTCACAAGCTTTTAGAAAATTTACTTTTATGAGTATTTTTATGAGTCTATGGATGCTACTTCTGCTCTAAGCTGGGCTAATCAGGCCTGGGCCTGCTGCTAGCTTCTATCCACCTGGCTGCTGCTAGCTCTATCCACCTGCCTGGCCGCTGAATCGGGTACTCCTATTCAATCTTCATCACCTCCAGGGGATGGGGGATCCAGGGGTGAGTTACAGGGTTCTCAACCCTCACGCAATGAGAGTGAGACACACGCATTTCAGGCAATTCACACGCTCCACGCCACACCTTGCATTTCTCACGCAAATTATAACTCTGCCAAACAATTTTTTTTATATAGCCTATAGCTTCGATAAATCCTGGCCTTCACCACCATCACCTAGTGTTGCCACCTTATTTATACTATGGTTGCCACCCGTCCCGTTTTTCCCGAAATTGTTCTCTGTTTTCACCAGCTGTCCCGAGGAAAGAAAAATCTCTCCCGGGACAGTGGCGTTTGTTGCGCCCACTAATGCATTCTGCGAGAGCCGAGCGGGCAGAGAGAAGGCGCAGCGTTTCGTCAAGCTACACGACACGCGTGCAGGGGCGGTCCTAACGATCTCGGGGCCCGTTTCAAGACCCTGTGTGGGGCCCCCCACATTTATTTTTTATTTTTTTCTATGAATAATGCTTGTGCATGCTCCCCGCAAAAATTACAAAGATTGTGGAAACTAGTTGGTTCATAGACGGATTATGAGATAATAGGCCCAGACTCTTAAAGCCCCCCCGCCCCCCTCCCTATCCAGTCAGTTACATTGACTTTTCTGCAAAGATACATACGTTTACTGGCATAAACATATTAAGGGAGTCAGTGTTTCCCACAGGATTTTGGGATACTGTGGGAGATATCCTGTACCTTGTTGGGGGGTCCGGGGGCATGCCCCCCTGGAAGAAAATTGGTACAGTTTTAAAGTAAAATGCATCAATCTGAAAAATCAATCTGGAAAATTTAGATTTAAATCAAATCTTGAGCTGCAGAAGGAACATTATTTTTCTTAAACAGGCAGCACTCTTTACTCTGCAACTGTAACAACATTTCAGAAGATTGGTCTGCAGACCCATGTTATATGATGGAGGGGCCCATTGCAACAGATACAGGGTGGAAAGCTACGTTTTATGAACAGTATATAATTTACATGTAGAAAGTTTATTCCTGTATGTGTGTGGGGGCCTTAGAGGCCCCTCATGAAGCCCACAAGACATAGCTAATAATGCTTTTGTTTTTCACTTGCTTTTCGATTTTTCACCTACTAGTTGAGGGGCCAAGTTGGTTTTAGTGCTCCCACATTCAAATGCGGACACCGAAAGAGTCTTCTCCATGGTTGGTCTTCACCAGCACCAGAAACAGACTAGCCCTAGAAGGAACATTGTCCTCCATTATGATGGTCTAAATGGCTGGTGTGGAGCCACAGTGCTTCAAGAGGGAGCCAGAAAACCCCTATCCTGAAGGCCTCAAAATCTGCCACTCGAAGCGACAGCGAGCATCAGTAATATCCAGTATCCATATTTGCTGAACTGAACTAAGAGTTTTACTGAAATAACTACCCCGAACAACTACCCTAGGCCTACAGCCATCTCACTAGTCTGGCATTTGGTATTAATCCAGTTATACTTTCATCATAAAATTACTACAATAGGCTATATTTTAACTAAAACAAAGAAATTATATTGAACTGAACTTGTGTTAAAAACACACAATAAAATTTTGCGAGCGCGCTTAGCGCGCTCGCATGGGAAATCCGCTTCTGTCTCACTCTAAACAATTTCCAAAAGTTGAGAACCCTGGAGTTAGTATGTTAACCTGCTAACACCGCTGCTGAGCTGCCTTCACTGCTGTATGCCAGGCTGCCAATGCCTTGCTGCTATCCTGCTAAAACTGCTGCTGGTTTGCTAATGCTGCTATAGCTAACCTGCTAGCATCGCCTCTGGGCTGCCTTTTGCTGCTGTTTGCTGTCCTGCAAATTAACTCTGCTGCCTGTCAGCCTGCTAGCTCCACTGCCTGGATGCTATTCACCTCTGCTGGTTTTCGTTGCTAACAGGAAATCCATTTTCCTGGTCTGATTGCTGCACATTTTAGGATTTAACATTGTCGCTTGCTGAAACGCACACCTCTTCCCCTTTGTCCCTGCCATGGCTGAAGCACACCTGTTCTACTCTATTGTTGTGCTTTTCATCATAATCTCACCATCCCACTGTTCATTCAAGCACAAATCCTGCAATCCTTTACATATAACATTACCCACCCCAGTAACAGCAAGTGACTCTGCACTCGAAAGAGACTCAAATTTGTTGCTAACCAGACTACTTGGTCTTCCTTCTAATGAAACCAGGTATTTTATCTTACCTCTTATTGCATGTCATGTAATGAGACTGCTCCAAAGAATGACTTTGCTGCCTTCTGTCAATAATGTACACTCAAAAAAGAACCACTATGGCTCTCTGTCACCCTTTTGTCGGGCTCTGATTATTCTGCTTTTAATTCTGTCTGGTAATATTCATGTTCACCCTGGTCCTGTAGTTACTATTAATCCTATGCCTGTCAATGATCCATGCTCTAATGTAAACTCCTGTTCGAAAGACCTGAGTTTCACTGACTTCTGTTCACGTAAAGCTCTGGGTCTTCCTCATTTGGCATTTAATGATTTCTGTGATCGCACATGTTTGGGTTTCTTGCACATTAACATTCGCAGCCTGTTACCTAAACTTGACCTGCTGAAATCCTGGGTTCACACTGTTACACCTGATGTTCTTGCTATTTCTGAATCATGGCTTAAAAAAAGCATTGCCAATCCTGACATTTTCATCCCGGGTTATAATGTATTTCGGCAGGACAGAGCAACTAAAGGAGGTGGTGTTGCTCTGTATGTTAAAGATCATCTGCAATGTACTGTTGCTCTGTCAAAATCTGTTCCTAAGCTACTTGAACTGCTAGTGTTAAAGATCAAACTGTGCAACAATTTCTCTCTCTCTGTTGCTGTCTGCTACAGACCACCCTCTGCCCCACTTTGTTCTTTAACTATTCTCAGTGAACTTCTGGCCCCACACATCTCCTCCGAGTTCATTTTATTGGGGGACTTGAATTGGGACATGACTAACCCCCCAGATCGGGTTGTTCAGCAATTTGAGCCCACCAGACTCAATCTAAAATCTCCTTCATCTGCTACGCTGATAGACGTTATACTAACGAACGCCCCCTTTAATTATAAATCTGGTGTTTTCAGTCAAGATCTGAGTGATCATTGTGCTATTGCCTGCACGCGCTCCGCCTCCTCAGCTAAGCGCCCACCTGTGATCGTCTCCAAACGTTCCCTGAAGAACTTTGACCTGGAAGCCTTTCTCCACGACACTGCTGCAGTGAGCTGGGACACAATTAATACTCTCCCTACTATGGAGGAGGCCTGGTCCTTTTTCAAATCAACTTTCAGTCAGATCATCAATAAACACGCTCCACTCTTAAAATTACGGATCAAGGATCGTTTCAGCCCCTGGTTTTCAAGTGATTTGGCTGCTTTAATTCGCCAGAAGAACACCTTATGGCAGAAAGCCCGTTCCTCCCAGTCTCCTGCTGATTGGCTTGCCTTTCGGCAATGCAGAAATAAAAGCACTCAGGCCGTCAGAAAAGCTAAAGTCACTCATTTTCTGGACAAATTTGCATCCTGCGGCTCTGACCCCAGGAAGTTTTGGAAAACGGTTAAGTCTATGGAAAACAAGCTCACTTCACCCCACCTTCCCGATGCAATGACCTTTGGTGACATTGTTGTTACTGACAAGTCTCATATGGCCTCACTTTTCAATCAGCATTTTGTTAACTCAGCTCATGTTTTCCCTACTAAGCCCTCCACTGCTGCTCCTTCACTTTCACCTTCACCTACAACCTCCAGCTCTGGCACTTTCTCCTTCAGACCCATTACGACCGCGGAAGTCCTAGAGAATCTCACCAAACTGGACTCCAACAAGTCAGCTGGCTCTGACGGGCTCGCGCCTATGTTTTTAAAAGCTGCTGCTCCTGTCATTGCTGTCCCCATCACACGGCTTTTCAACATGTCTCTGGAACTGTCCATCTTCCCTGTAGACTGGAAATCCGCACTTGTCTTCCCTCTCTTCAAAGGAGGTTCCAGCTCTGATCCCAACTGTTATAGGCCTATTTCCATCCTGCCGTGCCTGGCTAAGGTCTTAGAGAAACTGGTACATAAACAGCTTAGCCACTTCTTAACCTCCAACAACATCCTGTCCAACTTGCAGTCTGGGTTCCGGCCAGGCCATGGGTGCATCACAGCCACGCTGAAGGTCCTCGATGATATTGTTTCCTCTCTGGACTCCAAGCAGACCTGCATCGCTGCCTTCATTGACCTCTCTAAGGCCTTTGACTCCGTCATCCATCCCATCCTCCTACAGAGGCTTTCCAGCATCGGTCTTTCACCACACTCCTGCAATTGGTTTGCCAGCTACTTAATCCACCGAGTCCAGCAAGTTAAATCGGATAACTTCCAATCAGCCCCTCTCACCATCACCAAAGGGGTGCCACAGGATTCGATTTTAGGCCCAACACTATTCTCCATCTACATTAACAATATAACCAGGAATGCAGGCAACTCCAAGATCCACCTATATGCTGATGACACCATCATATACTCAGAGGGCCCTTCTCTCCCCTCTGTGGCGGCCACACTACAACACAGTCTCACTTCTGTAGAACAGCATTTCCATAGCCTTCATCTTCTCCTCAACACCAAAAAAACCAAATGCATTATCTTTGACCGGAAACACGCTCCCACCTCTGTCCCAAAAATCCTCTGTGCCGACGGCTCTGAACTAGAATTTGTTTCTTGTTACAAATACCTTGGCATCTGGCTGGATTCATCCCTCTCATTCACCACCCACATCAAGCACCTACAATCAAAAGTCAAAGCTCGTCTGAGCTTCCTTTACCGCAATAAGGCCTCCTTCACTCATGCAGCCAAACACACACTCGTCAAAATGACCATCCTGCCCATTTTTGATTACTGTGACACCATCTACAGAACTGCATCTCACTCCACTCTCAGCAAATTGGACCCACTCCACCATTCTGCCATCCGCTTTGCTACAGGGGCTCCATTCACCACTCACCACTGTGACCTCTACAACCTGGTAGACTGGACTTCCCTTCACACCAGACGGCTCAATCACTGGTTTCTGCTCATCTACAAATCCATTCTCGGCATAACACCTCTCTTCTCTTCTACACCTCTCCCACCCTGCCCGTAATCTAAGGTCCAGTGCTTTCATCAACCTCTCCATCCCCACAGTCCGCACTGTCTTTGGACGCAGTGCCTTCCGGTTCGCTGCAGCCTTTGACTGGTACACCCTTCAAAACACCCTTAAACTTTCTGTCTTCACCTCTCTCTCTGTCTTCAAACTAAATCTGCATAAAATCTTAGTTGACTCCTGCACCTGCTAGTAGCCCTTCTTGTCATACCCTATTGATTAACTGTTTATTTTATTGTATTGTATTATATTGAATTTTTTTAAAGTGTATTTTATATATTTTTGTAAAAGTGTAATATATATATATAACCTTGTTTTCACTTTTAGCACTCCCCTCCCTCTTCCCCTTCAGGCTGCACTTGAAAATAAGAATTTTGTTCTTAATTTGCTTGCCTGGGTAAATAAAGGTTAAATAAATAAATAAATAAATAAATAAATAAAAAATTTACTTCATTAAGAAAACACTTGTCAATATCTAAACTCAAGTTTCTAGATATGCAATTTGAAGCTTCCTGAGCAGGTGCAAGATTGACAAGGGTATTTTGAAAAAATCCACTGCATCCTCTTGTATTTGTCCTGAGATGTGCTGATACCTCTACATGGGATCATGTCATGTGCTTGGTTTTAGGTTCTGTGCTGTTCAGCAACCGTTTTCACATAAATTAACGTGTTTACCATAAAACGATCAAAATAAAGTGCTTTATATCGGTTTCCTCTGAATACATTGTGTTTTGATCTCATATTCCAGGTGCCGATCAGTCCGTTTCCTGCAGTGGAAGTAGAGACCAAGAAGCTCCCTGCTGCAGAAGACACTTCACCTACCGAGTCCGATTTTGCGGATAATGTTGGGACACAGGTAATAGCGAAGTGATGACACTGCTTCCTGAAACTGTGTTACATTCCGGATTTTCAAAGTCATCATGTTTGTTCACAAACTACCCCATGCAGTCGTAAACTCAGATTGTTAAGTAAATGAGCAATTCAGGAGGATTTTGACGTCTCATTTTACAAAAGTATTCCAGTCAGAAATACTAAGCGGGATATAGTGCAGGAGCAGTGTAACATCGCACTGTTGTACATTTCTTGTTATGTCCTTGTGGGGCCCCTGACACTGAAATCTGTCTTTCAAGTTCCCTGTCAGGAGGCCAGTGTTACACACTCTTTTCTAGTCTTGCCTTATGGGGCCCTCCCGTTTTTATCTAGGTGAATTTGATTTTACTTCATTAAGAAAACACTTGTCAATATCTAAACTCAAGTTTCTAGATATGCAATTTGAAGCTTCCTGAGCAGGTGCAAGATTGACAAGGGTATTTTGAAAATATCCACTGCATCCTCTTGTATTTGTCCTGAGATGTGCTGATACCTCTACATGGGATCATGTCATGTGCTTGGTTTTAGGTTCTGTGCTGTTCAGCAACCGTTTTCACATGAATTAACGTGTTTACCGTAAAACGATCAAAATAAAGAGCTTTATATCGGTTTTCTCTGAATACATTGTGTTTTGATCTCATATTCCAGGTGCCGATCAGTCCGTTTCCTGCAGTGGAAGTAGAGACCAAGAAGCTCCCTGCTGCAGAAGACACTTCACCTACCGAGTCCGATTTTGCGGATAATGTTGGGACACAGGTAATAGCGAAGTGATGACACTGCTTCTTGAAACTGTGTTACATTCCTTGGGGGATTTTCAATCATCATGTTTGTTCACGAACTGCCACATGCAGTCCTAAACTCAGATTGTTCAGTAAATTAGCAATTCAGGAGGATGTTGACGTCTCATTTTACAAAAGTATTCCAGTCAGAAATACTAAGCGGGATATAGTGCAGGAGCAGTGTAACATCGCACTGTCGTACATTTCTTGTTTTGTCTTTGTGGGGCCCCTGACACTGAAATCTGTCTTTCAAGTTCCCTGTCAGGAGGCCAGTGTTACACACTCTTTTCTAGTCTTGCCTTATGGGGCCCTCCCGTTTTTATCTACATGAAATTGATATAACTTCATTAAGAAAACACCTTTCAATATCTAAACTCACATTTCTGGAGATGCAATTTGAAGCTTCCTGAGCAGGTGCAAGTCTAACAAGGGTATTTTGAAAAGAATCTACTTCTATGAGCTGAAATATCTTTATTCAAAGTTCCCTTTCAGGAGGCCAGTGTTACACACTCTTTTCTAGTCTTGCCTTATGGGGCCCTCCCGTTTTTATCTAGGTGAATTTGATTTTACTTCATTAAGAAAACACTTGTCAATATCTAAACTCAAGTTTCTAGATATGCAATTTGAAGCTTCCTGAGCAGGTGCAAGATTGACAAGGGTATTTTGAAAATATCCACTGCATCCTCTTTTATTTGTCCTGAGATGTGCTGATACCTCTACATGGGATCATGTCATGTGCTTGGTTTTAGGTTCTGTGCTGTTCAGCAACCGTTTTCACATGAATTAACGTGTTTACCGTAAAACGATCAAAATAAAGTGCTTTATATCGGTTTTCTCTGAATACATTGTGTTTTGATCTCATATTCCAGGTGCCGATCAGTCCGTTTCCTGCAGTGGAAGTAGAGACCAAGAAGCTCCCTGCTGCAGAAGACACTTCACCTACCGAGTCCGATTTTGCGGATAATGTTGGGACACAGGTAATAGCGAAGTGATGACACTGCTTCTTGAAACTGTGTTACATTCCTTGGGGGATTTTCAATCATCATGTTTGTTCACGAACTGCCACATGCAGTCCTAAACTCAGATTGTTCAGTAAATTAGCAATTCAGGAGGATGTTGACGTCTCATTTTACAAAAGTATTCCAGTCAGAAATACTAAGCGGGATATAGTGCAGGAGCAGTGTAACATCGCACTGTTGTACATTTCTTGTTATGTCCTTGTGGGGCCCCTGACACTGAAATCTGTCTTTCAAGTTCCCTGTCAGGAGGCCAGTGTTACACACTCTTTTCTAGTCTTGCCTTATGGGGCCCTCCCGTTTTTATCTACATGAAATTGATTTAACTTCATTAAGAAAACACCTTTCAATATCTAAACTCACATTTCTGGAGATGCAATTTGAAGCTTCCTGAGCAGGTGCAAGTCTAACAAGGGTATTTTGAAAAGAATCTACTTCTATGAGCTGAAATATCTTTTTTCAAAGTTCCCTTTCAGGAAGCCAGTGTTACACACTCTTTTCTAGTCTTGCCTTATGGGGCCCTCCCGTTTTTATCTAGGTGAATTTGATTTTACTTCATTAAGAAAACACTTGTCAATATCTAAACTCAAGTTTCTAGATATGCAATTTGAAGCTTCCTGAGCAGGTGCAAGATTGACAAGGGTATTTTGAAAATATCCACTGCATCCTCTTGTATTTGTCCTGAGATGTGCTGATACCTCTACATGGGATCATGTCATGTGCTTGGTTTTAGGTTCTGTGCTGTTCAGCAACCGTTTTCACATGAATTAACGTGTTTACCGTAAAACGATCAAAATAAAGTGCTTTATATCGGTTTTCTCTGAATACATTGTGTTTTGATCTCATATTCCAGGTGCCGATCAGTCCGTTTCCTGCAGTGGAAGTAGAGACCAAGAAGCTCCCTGCTGCAGAAGACACTTCACCTACCGAGTCCGATTTTGCGGATAATGTTGGGACACAGGTAATAGCGAAGTGATGACACTGCTTCTTGAAACTGTGTTACATTCCTTGGGGGATTTTCAATCATCATGTTTGTTCACGAACTGCCACATGCAGTCCTAAACTCAGATTGTTCAGTAAATTAGCAATTCAGGAGGATGTTGACGTCTCATTTTACAAAAGTATTCCAGTCAGAAATACTAAGCGGGATATAGTGCAGGAGCAGTGTAACATCGCACTGTCGTACATTTCTTGTTTTGTCCTTGTGGGGCCCCTGACACTGAAATCTGTCTTTCAAGTTCCCTGTCAGGAGGCCAGTGTTACACACTCTTTTCTAGTCTTGCCTTATGGGGCCCTCCCGTTTTTATCTACATGAAATTGATTTAACTTCATTAAGAAAACACCTTTCAATATCTAAACTCACATTTCTGGAGATGCAATTTGAAGCTTCCTGAGCAGGTGCAAGTCTAACAAGGGTATTTTGAAAAGAATCTACTTCTATGAGCTGAAATATCTTTATTCAAAGTTCCCTTTCAGGAGGCCAGTGTTACACACTCTTTTCTAGTCTTGCCTTATGGGGCCCTCCCGTTTTTATCTAGGTGAATTTGATTTTACTTCATTAAGAAAACACTTGTCAATATCTAAACTCAAGTTTCTAGATATGCAATTTGAAGCTTCCTGAGCAGGTGCAAGATTGACAAGGGTATTTTGAAAATATCCACTGCATCCTCTTTTATTTGTCCTGAGATGTGCTGATACCTCTACATGGGATCATGTCATGTGCTTGGTTTTAGGTTCTGTGCTGTTCAGCAACCGTTTTCACATGAATTAACGTGTTTACCGTAAAACGATCAAAATAAAGTGCTTTATATCGGTTTTCTCTGAATACATTGTGTTTTGATCTCATATTCCAGGTGCCGATCAGTCCGTTTCCTGCAGTGGAAGTAGAGACCAAGAAGCTCCCTGCTGCAGAAGACACTTCACCTACCGAGTCCGATTTTGCGGATAATGTTGGGACACAGGTAATAGCGAAGTGATGACACTGCTTCTTGAAACTGTGTTACATTCCTTGGGGGATTTTCAATCATCATGTTTGTTCACGAACTGCCACATGCAGTCCTAAACTCAGATTGTTCAGTAAATTAGCAATTCAGGAGGATGTTGACGTCTCATTTTACAAAAGTATTCCAGTCAGAAATACTAAGCGGGATATAGTGCAGGAGCAGTGTAACATCGCACTGTTGTACATTTCTTGTTATGTCCTTGTGGGGCCCCTGACACTGAAATCTGTCTTTCAAGTTCCCTGTCAGGAGGCCAGTGTTACACACTCTTTTCTAGTCTTGCCTTATGGGGCCCTCCCGTTTTTATCTACATGAAATTGATTTAACTTCATTAAGAAAACACCTTTCAATATCTAAACTCACATTTCTGGAGATGCAATTTGAAGCTTCCTGAGCAGGTGCAAGTCTAACAAGGGTATTTTGAAAAGAATCTACTTCTATGAGCTGAAATATCTTTTTTCAAAGTTCCCTTTCAGGAAGCCAGTGTTACACACTCTTTTCTAGTCTTGCCTTATGGGGCCCTCCCGTTTTTATCTAGGTGAATTTGATTTTACTTCATTAAGAAAACACTTGTCAATATCTAAACTCAAGTTTCTAGATATGCAATTTGAAGCTTCCTGAGCAGGTGCAAGATTGACAAGGGTATTTTGAAAATATCCACTGCATCCTCTTGTATTTGTCCTGAGATGTGCTGATACCTCTACATGGGATCATGTCATGTGCTTGGTTTTAGGTTCTGTGCTGTTCAGCAACCGTTTTCACATGAATTAACGTGTTTACCGTAAAACGATCAAAATAAAGTGCTTTATATCGGTTTTCTCTGAATACATTGTGTTTTGATCTCATATTCCAGGTGCCGATCAGTCCGTTTCCTGCAGTGGAAGTAGAGACCAAGAAGCTCCCTGCTGCAGAAGACACTTCACCTACCGAGTCCGATTTTGCGGATAATGTTGGGACACAGGTAATAGCGAAGTGATGACACTGCTTCTTGAAACTGTGTTACATTCCTTGGGGGATTTTCAATCATCATGTTTGTTCACGAACTGCCACATGCAGTCCTAAACTCAGATTGTTCAGTAAATTAGCAATTCAGGAGGATGTTGACGTCTCATTTTACAAAAGTATTCCAGTCAGAAATACTAAGCGGGATATAGTGCAGGAGCAGTGTAACATCGCACTGTTGTACATTTCTTGTTATGTCCTTGTGGGGCCCCTGAAACTGAAATCAGTCTTTCAAGTTCCCTGTCAGGAGGCCAGTGTTACACACTCTTTTCTAGTCTTGCCTTATGGGGCCCTCCCGTTTTTATCTACATGAAATTGATTTAACTTCATTAAGAAAACACCTTTCAATATCTAAACTCACATTTCTGGAGATGCAATTTGAAGCTTCCTGAGCAGGTGCAAGTCTAACAAGGGTATTTTGAAAAGAATCTACTTCTATGAGCTGAAATATCTTTTTTCAAAGTTCCCTTTCAGGAAGCCAGTGTTACACACTCTTTTCTAGTCTTGCCTTATGGGGCCCTCCCGTTTTTATCTAGGTGAATTTGATTTTACTTCATTAAGAAAACACTTGTCAATATCTAAACTCAAGTTTCTAGATATGCAATTTGAAGCTTCCTGAGCAGGTGCAAGATTGACAAGGGTATTTTGAAAATATCCACTGCATCCTCTTGTATTTGTCCTGAGATGTGCTGATACCTCTACATGGGATCATGTCATGTGCTTGGTTTTAGGTTCTGTGCTGTTCAGCAACCGTTTTCACATGAATTAACGTGTTTACCGTAAAACGATCAAAATAAAGTGCTTTATATCGGTTTTCTCTGAATACATTGTGTTTTGATCTCATATTCCAGGTGCCGATCAGTCCGTTTCCTGCAGTGGAAGTAGAGACCAAGAAGCTCCCTGCTGCAGAAGACACTTCACCTACCGAGTCCGATTTTGCGGATAATGTTGGGACACAGGTAATAGCGAAGTGATGACACTGCTTCTTGAAACTGTGTTACATTCCTTGGGGGATTTTCAATCATCATGTTTGTTCACGAACTGCCACATGCAGTCCTAAACTCAGATTGTTCAGTAAATTAGCAATTCAGGAGGATGTTGACGTCTCATTTTACAAAAGTATTCCAGTCAGAAATACTAAGCGGGATATAGTGCAGGAGCAGTGTAACATCGCACTGTTGTACATTTCTTGTTATGTCCTTGTGGGGCCCCTGACACTGAAATCTGTCTTTCAAGTTCCCTGTCAGGAGGCCAGTGTTACACACTCTTTTCTAGTCTTGCCTTATGGGGCCCTCCCGTTTTTATCTAGGTGAATTTGATTTTACTTCATTAAGAAAACACTTGTCAATATCTAAACTCAAGTTTCTAGATATGCAATTTGAAGCTTCCTGAGCAGGTGCAAGATTGACAAGGGTATTTTGAAAATATCCACTGCATCCTCTTGTATTTGTCCTGAGATGTGCTGATGCCTCTGCATGGGATCATGTCATGTGCTTGGTTTTAGGTTCTGTGCTGTTCAGCAACCGTTTTCACATAAATTAACGTGTTTACCGTAAAACGATCAAAATAAAGTGCTTTATATCGGTTTCCTCTGAATACATTGTGTTTTGATCTCATATTCCAGGTGCCGATCAGTCCGTTTCCTGCAGTGGAAGTAGAGACCAAGAAGCTCCCTGCTGCAGAAGACACTTCACCTACCGAGTCCGATTTTGCGGATAATGTTGGGACACAGGTAATAGCGAAGTGATGACACTGCTTCCTGAAACTGTGTTACATTCCGGATTTTCAAAGTCATCATGTTTGTTCACGAACTACCCCATGCAGTCCTAAACTCAGATTGTTAAGTAAATTAGCAATTCAGCAGGATTTTGACTTCTCATTTCACAAAAGTATTCCAGTCAGAAATACTAACCGGGGGTTAGTACAGGAGCAGTGTAATAACTAAAATTGATTTTACTTAATTGAGAAAAAGCCTGTCAAACTTCCTGAGCAGGTCAAATGTAACAAGGGTCAAGTCATGCTTGCTCACAAATTGATTATTTTCTGTATGTTCAGGTGTTTACTTCCCAAGTAACTTCCCTAGTGGATTATTCTGACAGTGATGATTCCATGGAAGTTGCTCCAGAAAAGGTAAGGAAAGTAAACATGAATTTACATAGATACTGTGGATGCCATTATATGATTCATAAGTGTTTCACTTTTTATCTTTTCCAAACGATGTCAAGAAAAGTGGATAACAATACATTGACATACATTTATCACCAGCTGGATAGTGAATCAGATTCTTCAGGACCCCAGTACCATTCAGATTCAACTTTAGTTGATGAAACTGACGATCCTGATTCTCTAAAAGCTCATTCCAGTGAGCAATCATATTTCGTGCCAATGCTGAAAAGGACCAAAAGTATTCTGGTAGGCATCTGAATCTCTGAATAACATAAGATAGTTGAAGTCACATTCTCCCTCACGTCTTTAACTTTTAATTTATTTAATTTAAAAAATTTGGATAACCTTGACAAAACTAATTTTTTGCAGATGAAGGATAGAGTACCAGATTTTTCCAATAGTCTCTACGATTCAACTGATGACAGCACAGAGTGCAATTCTCCCAAGAGTGAAATGGGGGCCAAAAGGCCAAGGAGAGACCGCTGCTGTCCTGTGAGTCCCTTTGTTCATAATCCTTGAAATGTCACATTACTGAATTCAACACCAGGTTTACTGCCTAGACCCTGCTTATAGACCATGCATTAGATCTGTGCTATTAAATATTGAAAAGTGTCAGTTTTTTTTTTCACTTTTGTGTTCAACGACTCGTCAGTTGGTTTTGTTCAGGAGTTCAACCAAAAAAATGACACCATTACATCATTAATCATTACACCATTACTCCAATAACAGCTAAGAGTTGCATGAGAAGATCAAGGAGACGATGTTTAGAGGTGCTGAGGAACACCCCCAGGCATAGTTTGATCGCCTTTTTTGTCTATTGTACAGTTTTTGTATGTCGAGGAGAATGCAGATTAACAGCAAGTTCTTCTGGTTCTCCTCAGTTTTTCACCAGCTCTGCTAGTCGCTGCAGCTTGTTATGTGTATCTGTCAGTAGTTGCTTAGCTTCATCTCTGAGGCTCTACACCTTTTTTTCTGTTCTGTTTGAAGGGAGTTGACTAGTAAAAAATACATGTTATTCTTTGAGAATAAAATTGAAACAATGGAAATTACTAATGTCTTCTGCTAGTTTCTTTGAGCCTCGTGAAGATATAAAGACTAGAAATATGTGTGTACAAGTGGACCTCACAACGTTTTTGTGCTAGTAATATGTGTGTGTACAATTGGACCTCACAAGGTCTTTACGCTAGAAACCGGACCCCATAATTGGGCAAAAAACTTTTTGGACAAAAGTTTGGAAATCTTTAAATTTGAAGTGCTGGTAATTAAAAAGAATTTTTTTTTAGCTTCCCTGATTTTTTACAGAGCTGTAGGAGCACTGGAAAGGGTGGACCCCACAATGGGGGGAATAATGGGTGGACCCCACAATTGGGAAAGACAAGAATGTGTGTGTGTGTGTGTGTGTGTCTCTCTCTCTCTGTGTGTGTGTGTGTGTGTGTGTGTGTGTGTGTGTGTGTGTGTCTCTGTGTGTGTGTGTGTGTGTGTCTCTCTCTCTCTCGCTCTCTCTCTCTCTCTCTCTCTCTGTGTGTGTGTGTATGTGTGTGTCTGTCTGTCTCTCTCTCTCTCTCTCTCTGTGTCTGTGTGTGTGTGTGTGTGTGTGTGTGTGTGTCTCTCTGTGTGTGTGTGTGTGTGTGTGTGTGTGTGTGTGTGTGTGTGTGTGTGTGTGTTTGTTTGCAGGAAATTTACATTTTTCCAGTGGGTGGTAAACAGTTGGGCTCATATGGAACAGCTGTTTGTGATACTTAAGGCTGCAGTGTGTAGGCAATCCTTCCCTATGTGCTTTAAACCTGCAGTGTGTAGAATTTTGGGTTTTATTTTCAGCTAGTATGCACTAAATTATTATAATTACTTTCTACAAAATCTGCTAGGAAATAAAACCCAAAATTCTACACACTGCAGGTTTAAGACAGTACAAAGAAAGTATTTAATATCCAGAAGTATGTTTTCATTCGTGTAAAATTCACTTGAATATGATCTTAGAATGAGCCTTTTATATCTACATAGGAGCGGGGCGCTGAGGCCGCCATGTTGCACCGCCATGTTTCTACAGTAGCCCAGAACAGACAAACTTAACGGCCTTATATCATGTTTTTATATATAGTGGGCGTCCTGGTGAAATGCACCTGTTGGAAGACCAAGAAGAAGAAGAAGTACTATAGAATAAATAACTAAATACATCTTCACCTCATCACTTGATATTGTAGGAAAGACTTGAGGCAGTGGTGGATGATGCCATCTTTAGTAACTATAGCTTCTTGTACTTGAAGGCCACCGTAGCTTCTGTAAATTCTCCTCTAAAGGGAGGGGTTAGCAAGGGAGCGTTGACATCTACAAACTTAACGGCTGGATTCTAACCTAACCTGTGTCTGCTGTGCCTCTGTATACGTCCAATTTTGAATAACTTCCATAATATTCATGCATATTCTTTCTCCGTCTGTCTGTCTGTCTGTCTGTCTGTCTGTCTGTCTGTCTGTCTGTCTGTCTGTCTGTCTGTCTGTCTGTCTGTTTGTTTCTCCCTCCCTTCCTTATCTCTCACTGTATTCTCTCCATTTTCCCTTTTATATTTTTCATTCTTCTCCTCCGTTCCTCCCTCCATCCCTCCCTTCATCCCTCTCCCTCCCTCATCCCCCCTCTCTCTCTCCCTCCACCTCTCCCCCTCTCTCTCCCTCCCTTTTCCTCTCCCTCTCCCTCTCCCTCCCTCTCCCTCTCTCCCTCCACCCCTCTCTCTCTCTCCCTCCCTCCCTCTCCCTCTCTCCCTCCCTCCCTCTCCATCCCTCCCTTCATCCCTCTCCCTCCCTCACCCCCCCTCTCTCTCCCTCCCTTCATCCCCCTCCCTCCCTCTCTCCCTCTCTCTCCCTCTCTCTCTCCCTCCCTCCACCCCTCCCCCTCTCTCTCCTTTCATCCCCCTCCCTCCCTCTCCCTCTCCCTCTCCCTCTCCCTCTCCCTCTCCCTCTCCCTCTCCCTCTCCCTCTCCCTCCCTCTCCCTCTCTGCCTCCACCCCTCTCTCTCTCCCTCTCCCTCCCTCTCCCTCCCTCTCCCTCCCCCTCTCTCTCTCCCTTCATCCTCCTCCCTCTCCCCCTCTCTCTCCCTCTCCCTCCCCCTCT
>NC_137226.1:1916991-1924491 GCF_949987685.1 Ammodytes marinus
GACAAGTTGGAGACACAAGATTGCGACAAAATATGCGAATTAGCGACAATTTTCACTTGCGGTCTCACTGAGTTGGTTCCTCAAGACACGTTTGCGAATGTCCTGCCCAACACTTGCCGGGAGGTCGCATTTATGTCTCACGAACGTCTGGCGAGCGTCGCACGAACGGAATGTCAGTCTCATTTGTGTCTCAAATCAGTCACAATTTAGTTTCATATGTCGCCAACCCCTCGCAAAGTTGTCTCACATTGCTCGCACTTTGTGACTCGCGGAAACTAAATTGAGAAGGGTTTGCGACACGTTTGAGGAACATGCGACCATTTGCCGCACACTTTTTTTGCACATGTTCAAAATTCAAGCAACAGGACTGCGCGGCTCTGCGACTCATGCGAGGAAATTGAGACCTCCGCGAACGTTTGGAGACAGTTTAGAGACTCCCTCGCGAATGCAGTCTCCAACTTGTCGCAAACAGTCGCAGCCCAGTGAGATAGGGGCTTCAATAACCACCTGTTTCAAAGGCTAACAAGCGTCAATAACATGCAAGCAAAACATACAGCTCCGGAAACAATGAAGAGACCAGTCTGGATTTTTCTTCAATCTTCATCTCTACATTACTTAATGGAAATGCTCTTAATGACAATATTTTTACTGTGAATTTGGTAGAAATGTTGTCAGTAGTTTATAGTATAAAACTAAAATGTTCATTTTACAAAAACATATGCCTATAAGTAGTATATTCTACCTCCTCTTATTAGTTGTGTAAATGCTTAAAAATGTTGTTCGAAATGCAACTTCATCCCAACATTAGCAATATCTGGATCTTGCTACCTGCATAACACTTACACATATGTAATAAAAATTGGAATAAAAATGAAGATTAAAAATACAAAAATCAATCATTTATATAATTAGAGCAGAGCCTTACTGTGTATGCTTCAATGGAAACAATGGTACCACCTTGATGTACCAACTCCATCACAACATAAATACTGAATGTATATTTACACACATTCGTATTTGAAAATGTTCCTACTTTGTAAATGGTAAATGGACTCCACTTATACAGCTCTTTTCCCTGGTTTTTTCACAGACTCAAAGCGCTTTACATTGTTTTGTACACATTCACCCAATCACACACACCGATAGCAGCAGCAGCTACCACGCAGGGTGCAAGCTAACTATCGGGAGCAATTCGGGGTTCAATGTCTTGCCCAAGGACACTTTGACATGTGGCGGGTAGGCGGGGGATCGAACCTCTGACCCTGCACTCCAGAGGCGACCTCCCTGCCCACTTCGCCACTGTCACCCCTTACTACTTCATTCAACCCCTGCACACCAATCGCTCTAGGGATGAATAAAGTCATATCTCGTCTTATCAATATTTAAAGGTGCCCCGAGGAACTTTGAGCCTTTGTTAATTCTAGCGCCCCCCTTTGGACAAAAGCAGGTAGTGTTTTTACTACGCCAGCTGTTGTTCCTGGGTGAGCGTATACCCATGACAAAGTCATTAAGAAAAACTATATAAAAAAAAATAGCATTATTTGCACTGATGGTCTGGTTTGCTGTTACATGTAATTTATGATCTTCAGAGGGAAAAATTAGACTGTTTCAGAAATATTTAAAAGTTCCTCGTAGCACCTTTAATGTAACAGTTTTCATGAGACTTATAAATGTGCTCTGCATAGAAGAGACATGGAAAGAAATGTGTTTTTCAAACCAACATCTTTTTTCTTAAACATTCTGGACAAACATAACGGCTTGTGGGCGTTTGTGAATATAAATGTGCGTCTACATTTCTTATTCATTTATTCTCCACCGCTTCTGCTGTACGGAACAAAAGAGCAAAACCCAACGTGGGCTTAAGTATGACAAACAAAAGGTTTGTGTGTGTGTGTGTGTGTGTGTGTGTGTGTGTGTGTGCGTGCGTGCGTGCGTGTGTGTGTGTGTGTGTGTGTGTGTGTGTGTGTGTGTGTGTGTGTGTGTGTGTGTGTGTGTGTGTGTGTGTGTGTGTGTGTGTGTGTGTGAAGAAAATAGGACCCTTGAATACAAAATAAAAAAACATCAGAAGTAAACAATGCTGAGGATCTTCTTAATTTTAAATTTTTATTGTCTTGAAATTTTTTTTTTTTTTTTTTTAAAGGAATAATTGTCATTTTCCATCCACGGAGCAAATTTAGTTTGTGTGGGAAAGGTTAGAGCTTTCTAAAATGTTAAAGCTACAGTGCGTAACTTCTGTCGCCCCCATGAGGAATTCTGAGTAATTACAACAACACTGTCGGTGCATCGCCATCTACATGAGGTAAAGCCTTCAGTGATGGCACATGGATTTTATACCTTCTGCTGTACGTCCAGGTTTTTTTTTTCTTAGCAATAGAATCAACAACTGAAACATTTCTTGGGCTCTTCTTGGGGATTTTTCTGAGCTCCTGCACCAGTGTCAGGGGGGGGGGGGGGGGACACCAGTTTGTAAACGCTGCCATACTGAGAAATACAGAGAGAGTTTTGTGGAGCTGATAATAGGCTTAATAATCAACTTTGTGTGAACTCGTTTGGCGATGGCTTCAATGTGACTGACATTCATTTATAAGAGACAGTTACGCACTATAGCTTTAAGATTGACGAGATGAGAGGGGGATGAGAAAAGGAGGAAGACGAGAATAAACTTAGTGAAAGAGAAACTGAGAAATGCAGTTAACGATATGAAGGGAAGGAAGTCCGCCTGCGCTCCAATGAATCTGTCAAGCCGTGCGTGTGTGTGCGTGTGCGTGTGCGTGTGTGTGTGTGTGTGTGTGTGTGTGTGTGTGTGTGTGTGTGTGTGTGTGTGTGTGTGTGTGTGTGTGTGTGTGTGTGTGTGTGTGTGTGTGTGTGTGTGTGTGTGTGTGTGTGTGTGTGTGCGTGTGCGTGTGAGTTCTTCCCACTTCAGTTCTTAACTTTGAAAAGTTAAAAAAATCAAATCAGTTTTTCTTTTCCGATAAAGAAAAAAAAATCTTTCATCCCGGAAAGTGTCCATTTAATCACCGACCTTTAAGACAAAAGTTTAACTCACACACACACGCACACACACACACACACACACACACACACACACACACACACACACACACACACACACACACACACACACACACACACACACACACACACACACACATTCATTTGACAGGAGGTTCACTGGACATTTTGCCTCTAATTATGAACCTTTAGCAGACAGTTTCCTGCTTAATATTAACCTTTAAGATGACAGTTTAGCTTCAATAATTCACATTTTCCTGCTGTAATGTTTCACTTTAACTGCTGCTAATAAGAGGCAAGTGAGATCTTTGTTCTGTAACATCAAGAGACCTTTTACTTTTTTGACAGGCTAATAGCTGAGTTATGATTTGATATTTCCAACATTTCTGGGATAGAGTTAAGATATATTATATGGCCAGAGGTATGTGGACTTTTACTTATATAAAACGGGTATGTTGCTAGCTACGATGGGCCCCCTTTGTTTGACATACCCTTTGTTTACAGACCAGTTTACAGAGCCTAGGCTGTGTGTTAACTGCAGACTTTTTTTAGTGCACACACACAGTTCGAAACATGATTTTCATGACCAAAAAAAAGTGATTTTGACAACAAGCGTTCTCCAGAATCACTCACTACACCTTTTCTAAAATGATGTCTTCAAAATCATAATTGAATTGTGCTCGTCACATTCTATACACAGAGACATACACACACACACACACACACACACACACACACACACACACACACACACACACACACACACACGCACACACACACACACACACACACACACACACACACACACACAATAATTAATTGTTATATGAAGACCTACAGTAGACTAGACATATCCAAACCCTCAGTATGTGACTGTTTCATCAAATGGGGTAATGAAGTTTTTTAGCCTCTTGTTTATTTTCTGTATTGGGTCTATTGTGCTAAATTCTGTTATACATTCAACGTTATTGGGGCCCCACACACACACACACAAAGACACACACACACACACACACACGCACGTAGACACAAACACACACACACACACACACACTCTCCAAAAGGTGTTTACTAGCTTTGGTTGAATTTTTTTTTCAAATGTTTTGAATTTTCTAATAATTTTTTCTCTCTTTCTATCCTTTCCCTGTCTTGTCCGACCATTTGTACATTTCCTTGTCTACCCTTCTCTCTCCTCCTTCCATCTCACCCATTCATTCACTTGTTCACTTACTCACTCACTCACTCACTCACTCACTCACTCACTCACTCACTCACTCACTCACTCACTCACTCACTCACTCACTCACTCACTCACTCACACCCTCCCTCCCAAACACACACACACACACACACACCCTCCCTCCCTCCCACACACACACACACACACTCATTCATCCACCCAGTTAAAGGTCTTCATAGCGACCAGTGGTGTGGGGGGCGGCCCTGCGTTGCCGCGGGCGCTGGAGATCGTCGAGGGCAACGTGCGCTGGCATCGTCTCCATCGGCGACAGTTCTACCAGTGGCTTCGCAAACCGCCCAACCAATCAAACCTAGGCTAACGCTAAGCTAACTAGCAAGCACCCCATTAAAATGACTGCTAATTTTTTTCTTTTTCTTTTTTTAAGATATTTTTTGGCATTGTTAATGTTTTATTGACAGTGTGGGAAGACAGAGATGAAATTGAGCAATTTTTTATTTATTTTAAGATAATTTTTGGGGATTTTCTTTTGATGTTTTATTGATTTTTAAAACTTAAATAATAATAATAATTATTATTACAAAAACATTTTTTTTGGAGGGGATTTTTTTCCATGCTTTATTAGACAGTTGTGGAGAGACAGAGATGAAACGGGGCAGAGAGAGAGAATGACATGCAGAGAACGACGCGGGCTGGATTCTAACCCGGGTCTGCTGTGAAGAGGACTGAGACTCTATGGAGGGGAGGGGGGAGGGGCTCTAACCACTACACCACAAGCACCCCCATTTAAAGTATGACTGTAAATTAGACTTTGTAGCTAATACATGCTAATTCACCGGTTAGCTTACAGATGCAGTCAGGTGGAATGGGAAAAAAATATAGAAAGAGGAGAAAAGATTGATTTTTTTTCTTCGTTTTTTATTAGCAAATAAATGTTTAGCTTTGAGTCAACCCTTTTAGTTTCCTGTCCCTTATTGGATGATTATGAAAGTGGACTTGGAAGAACTATAATATAATGTGGGGCAAAGAAATGAAATTTAAAAGACTATCTGGGTGTTGCTATATGCCGACGATGTGACAATGTTGTAAAATGAAACTGTTCATATGGAGGACTTGGCAAAATTTGAATGAATCTTTTTCGAACTTGTATGGTTTGTGTGATTAATTGGACCTTATCCCTGCGTTCCAATCCCCATACTTATACTCCATACTATTTAGAATACCAGAAAAAAGATGTAGGATGTCCCAATACATGCACGTCAATTGTAGTATGCTGAAAATACATAAATGCCCCCACTAACTCCAATAGCATTTTGGAGTATTCGTCTTTTATTCTTGACATTTTCTCGACATAATGAAAAAAAAATCTTCCTTAGCTGATTTTTTTTTCTTTCTCTCCTGTCTGTGGCCCTAAAACTCTTCTGTACTTTAGTATGTAGTGTAGTAAAAAAGAAAACAAGTATGTGATTTGGAACGCAGGGTGTGAAAAGGAATTGACAGCATGGCGGATTCTGTAGCATGATGGGATTTGGTTGTTCGAAGGATTTTTAACATTTTGACAAAGTAACATCTTGGCCACTCAAGTCAAAATCGGACGCTGTACATTTCCGAAAAGTTTTGGACTCTCCAATGGACTTAAAAAGAACATTTCTAGCCTTAAAGGACCTCACTAGGCTTCGAATTTAAACAATGTAATGGATAATTTTTTGGTGTGGCGACTTCTTCGATGGATAACGATGATTGCAGATGACAAAATCTACGAAAACATTTTGTCTGATGGATTTTATGGCTAAATGGATATTACAAATTAACGTCAGACACACAAATGTACAGCCATACTGACTCTGCTTAGAAAGTTTTGACCACTTCAAATATGGTGGATTTTTTTTTCTGTGCAACGGACAATACAAACGAGAAATTATTCTGGATTTTGTTGGACCGAAAGCATTTCTTGGACAACCCCATTTTCCTTGGAGTGTACAGTAAAATTTCATCTTCAATGCTACGGACCTTACGAATCCTACAACGTCACAGATTTTAAACAATGAAGATTGAAACGTTTGGCAGGTGGACTCTAAAAGTAAAGGATATTTTTTTTTTCTTCTCGCAGCATGGATTGTACAGTTTAAAAAGGAGGCTTTGCAATGATATGGACTTAAAAGTTTGCGACGGATTTTTACAGTGGGTGTGTGTGTGTGTGTGTGTGTGTGTGTGTGTGTGTGTGTGTGTGTGTGTATCTCCCTTATTTTCTCCCTCGAGACTTTAAAATGTGTTTAAAACTGGATTGGATGAACTGGACATGAAAAAAAGAAATTGCCGGATGAATACAGAAGATAAATTGTGGATACTTTTTCGGAAAGGACTTAAAAATGAATCGAAATGTGCTTTTTGAAAAGTGTGGTTGGCGCTGTTGAAACATTTAAAAATACCTTTTGTTTCCCCCTCTGTTTAGATCCGGCTTTGATGTTAAATAATTAAGCCATATATGAATTAATGGGCCTGCCTGCTTCTATTCAACTGTGTGTCCAGTGATTTTTGAGTGTGTGTGTGTGCGTGTGTGCGCGTGTGTGTGTGTGTGTGTGTGTGTGTGTGTGTGTGTGTGTGTGTGTGTGTGTGTGTGTGTGTGTGTGTAAGAGTGTGTGCGTGTGCGTGTGCGTGTGTGTGTGGATACAGCAATCGTGATTTGAAAAACTATGATGATTAAAATTATTGTGAATTACTATCAAATCTCAAAAAGCTAATTGGTATTATAACTATCAAAGTGAGTGTTCAATCCATTTCTAACCTTTATTGTCCTTGACGGGAAATGTTGGTTTACACATTTAAAAGCACACAACAAACCTGTACAATGTAAGAAATAAACTCTGTAAAATCATACAAATATATTAAAAAACGTTTAAATGTGGAATTTGAAAGAAATAAAAAATTGTGTTCATGATGATTATGACGGTGGCAACTTGGGACCAAATATATGACGGACACAGGAGGTTGCTGAAGTAGAATTCAATTCTCTTTAGCCTACACTGTATGAACTGCTGTTGGTTTTCATGTGTTTTACTGAACGGACGATATTAAAATGGTTAAGCTTATAGTGTGTGTGATCCAGTTTTTTGTTTCAGTTAAATACCTACTTCACCAGTGGGAATATGAAGGTGTATTGAACTCTGAGATCCTATGTAGTATAAATGTGCAAAAAGTTTAGAAATCGGTTCATCCTAGCCTGAGAAAAGGCAGAAAGAGTGTTTTATGGTCTCACTGTCTAACCCTACATTTTACATGTGTGACATCAC
>NC_137226.1:1949491-1951837 GCF_949987685.1 Ammodytes marinus
TGATCAGAGCAGTGGGCGCTGCTCCAGACTTGGACACACACACACACACACACACCCACACACAGGAGCACACACACACACACACACACACACACACACACACACACACACACACCCTACCATACTTTTAAAGCCTATAGGAAACCCGGTCTGAAATGGTAAAACTCAAATATATGAGATCAAAGATGGATGTCCCAATAAG
This sequence comes from Ammodytes marinus, assembly GCF_949987685.1. Lineage (NCBI taxonomy): Eukaryota > Metazoa > Chordata > Actinopteri > Uranoscopiformes > Ammodytidae > Ammodytes > Ammodytes marinus. The sequence continues at coordinate 1,949,694 of NC_137226.1, forward strand.
CTTTTATAGAAATCTTAATGAAACTAAATGTTCATAAATATTATAAAACTTTAAAATCTTGATTTGCACTATAGGTTAAAGGCCTACTTCACCGGTGGGAATATGAAGGTGTATTGAATTCTGAGATCCTATGTAGTATAAATGTGCAAAAAAAAAAAAAATCGGTTCATCCTAGCCTGAGAAAAGGCAGAAAGAGTGTTTTTTTTAACCCTATATTAATCTTACTGTGACATCACAGTAAGATAAATATAGGGTTAAAAAAAAAATTACTTTGTAAATATTACTGTGATGTCACAGTAAGAGAAATCACAGTCATATTTACAAAGTAAGGTTTTTTTTTAACCCTATATTTATCTTACTGTGATGTCACAGTAAGATTAATATAGGGTTAAAAAAACACTCTTTCTGCCTTTTCTCAGGCTAGGATGAACCAATTTAATTTTTTTTGCACATTTATACTACATAGGATCTCAGAATTCAATACACCTTCATATTCAAACCGGTGAAGTAGGCCTTTAACGCTGGGTTATGTGATTTCTCATTGGTCAAAATTAACATGAGCTGTACACTTTGACCAATCAGAGCGAGGCTATTGGATTCGAATCTCTATCCCAACTGCCATTTTCTCCCCAATTACTCCACCCCAGCTTTAAGGTGGGAGGGCAGAAACAACTGTCTGTCTTTAGAATTATGTTTTTTTTTTTTTGCAGTGTCTTGACTGAAATATTGCACGATGAAAAAAATGTATAAAAAGACGATACTTTTGTTTAAAAAATCTCTGTTCCTTAAAGACCAACTTCACCGGTGGAAATATGAAGGTGTATTGAACTCTGAGATCCTATTTAGTATAAATGTGCAAACATTTTTAGAAATCGGTTCATCCTAGCCTGAGAAAAGGCAGAAAGAGTGTTTTATGGTCTCACTGAGTTGTGAATTCTCTCCCTTGGACCTCATACTTTTGGATTCATAGGCAGTTCTATGTACAAAACAAATTGCCTTCTGGTAACCTGTAAACATATATTTTTTTTTTTTGGCATTTTCAAGCTTCATTAGACAGTACAGAGTTGAAATGGGGAGACAGAGAGAGAGAGAGAGAGAGAGAGAGGGAGGGGGGGGGGTGACCTGCAGTAAAGGTCCACGGGTCGGATTTGAACCCGCGACCACTGCAACGAAGGCCGGAGCCAATATGGTACACGCTCTATCCACTACACCATCAGAGCAGCCCCCAGCTCTGTAAATATTTTAAATTAAATTGTTAAGGCACAGACGTTTAGTTTTGATAAATATGAGGCATGTCTTCCGTGTAAAACAATCTAAAATACATACAGTAAGGCTTATTCCAGGTTTTACATAAGCTCTGTAGGCTCATTTATTTCCACTGGCCTGGTTTGATTCATTTTTATACTCTACACACACACACACACTCCACACCTACACACACACACACACACACACACACACGCGCGCACTCGCACTCACACATACACACACACACACACACTACATTTCTGCCTTTGAAAGGTGGAAAACGAAAGAGAGAAATCACTTTTTTTTTCTGTAGCCTTAAGCAATTGAACTAAAAAGTAAGAAAAGAAAGAGAGAGAGAGTGGAAGGGAGAGGGAGGGAGCGAAGGAGAGGGAGGGGGATGGAAGGGGAGGGAGGGGAGAGAGAGAGGGAGAGAGAGAAGGAGAGAGAGGGGGAGGGAGAAGGACAGAGAGAGAGGCGAGGAGATAGGGAGGGAGAGAGAGAGAGGGAGAAAGAGAGAGAGAGTTTTTCCTCCGGGCATTTGGATAAATCTATCAAGCAGACACACCTGCCTGTTCTTCTGAAATAAAGAAATGAGCAAAAGAACTGAATTATTTAAATGTAGCTTTTACTAAAGAGTGTAAGCCTGGATAAGACCAGAGTCTTAAAGCTGTAGTGCGTAACTTTGTTCATATACATTATAAATGATTTTCCGTTACATTCAAGCCATCGCCAAACGAGTTGACACAAAGTTGATTAAGCCTATTATCAGCTCCACAAAACTCTCTCTGTATTTCTCAGTATGGCAGCGTTTACAAACTGGTGTCCCCCCCCCCCCTTCCCCCTGACACTGGTGCAGGAGCTCAGACAAATCTCCAAGAAGAGCCCAAGAAATGTTT
>NC_137226.1:1959537-2002037 GCF_949987685.1 Ammodytes marinus
TTTATGTATTTTAATCTTGCCCCTGTAAAGCACTTTGAGTGGCCTTGTGTTTGAATTGTGCTATATAAATAAACTTGCCTTGCCTTGCCTTGCCTTACATTTGCGGCTTCACGGTTTTGCCTCTTGCCTTCTATCTTTGATAAAGTAAAGTAAAAGTAAAAAGTAAAATCACATGATTGTAAGCATGTGACGAGACATGCTTGGCCTATAGCGTATCTCTGGCCCACTGAATTATTTACCAGCATCGTGTCCAGTTAAATGGCTACAGCAGACCCAGCAAAATGCCCTCGGAGGCTATTTCTTTTATGCCTCTGGTGTCAGAATATTTTTCTCGTTTGAAAAGCACATACACTGGAGGCTGGACACAGGGAGGGTCACGGGGGATTTCTCTAGTCTAAAGGATCAGAAGATGATGCAAATAAATTGGTTGCCTTGACATATTTGTGACTGGCCTTCTGAGAAAGTGTATATTTCATAAAAAGTAAAAAAAAAAAAAAAGATAATTATACATGATTAAATAATGAACAGAAAAATGAAGAAATAAAATTAAAATAAATAAAACAAATTGTAAGACATGAATATCACCATGAGAACACCATGATTTTCCTCATCACATAATGGCCCTTTGATGTTCTCTACTGCGAGACCTATCGTTAACTGTATCATGAAGAACATTGTTAAAGTATTGTTTCTATTCTTTGAGAATCAACTTTAAACAACACTTCCAAGACATCATCTATTTAGCTGAAGAACCCCAGTCAGCTGGTCTCTTTGACGGACACTTTTTACCATCAAACACAGACAAGGCAAGGCAACAGGCTAGTTTATTTATATAGCACAATTCAGACACAAGGCCACTCAAAGTGCTTTACAGGGGCAAGATTAAAATACACAATACACATTAGAAAAGCGAATGAATAGAAATAGAACATTTACATACAATAACATTTCAGGTTAAAATGGAAACAGAAAAGTCTTCAGACTTGATTTAAAGGAGCCGAGAGTTGCAGCATACCTCAAGTTTTCTGGGAGTTTGTTCCAGAGATTTGGTGCATAATAACTAAAAGCTTTCCATCGCGTTGAGTGGTTTTGATTCATTCCAAGTGCTTTGTTTTCACACAACAATAGCCTGATGACAAATAGGCCGGTCTGAGTATAAAAAAAAACCTCAAATGCCCACCTGCTCTCCTCTCTCTTTGCATTGATTAGAGATGACTGAATTAAATGGCCTTGCTTTAATTTCAAATGAAATCAAATGATATGCTGCGGTTGGGGAGACACTGGACTGTAATGAAAATGGAACCCGCTCGCCCCGGAGAACCCAGCTGTGGAACCGGTGGAGCGCATGAGGACATCTTTGTGTTCCAACGCCCGAAAAAACCTGGAAAGGGATCGAAAATATCTGGGGTTGATTAATTTGGCGGTCTTGAACATTGGTTAATGCAGGATGAATGAGACGCAACGGAATTAATATCTAACAATATTCATCTAAATTTAGGTTGAATAAAGCTTTCTTTAAACTTTTTTATACTTTAATTAGTATTAATCTTAAGTAGTTTCAGTAATTTTCTTATTTACTGTATCTGCCACTTTTAAAGATGGAGTCAGCGATTCCTAGTCTGTAGAGAATCATTGATGAATGCAGATTTAACGAGTATCAATCTATCAAGACTATCAACTATCAAGATGGAACAACTATCTAGCATTTTTTTCATGTGTATTTATGTTTAATATAGTTTAAAATATATATTGTTTCTTCTTTTACGCATTCTTCTTTTAGTTTGTCCAAAGAATAACTTTTAGTCCTGTATCTGCCACTTTTAAAGGTGGAGTAAGCGATTCTGGAGAACGCTTGTTGTCAAAACAATTTTCGTCAAAATCAGTGAATATCTCCCCACGATCTGTTACCTGTCTCTACTGTCTGTGAACACAGCCTAGCCTCTGTAAACGGGTATGTTAAAGGCCTACTTCACCGGTTGGAATATGAAGGTGTATTGAACTCGGAGATCCTATTTAGTATAAATGTGCAAAAAAATTGAAATCGGATCATCCTAGCCTGAGAAAAGGCAGAAAGAGTGTTTTATGGTCTCACTGTCTAACCCTACAGTTTCCTTCTTGTGACATCACAGTAAGGGTTAGGATTAACAGGACAGCTGGGCCAAGGGAAGACTAAGGGAAGACTGAGGGAAGAAAAACCTCATTCATTATATTATAATAGTTATTTTATAATGATAGAACGCTGGTTCCGTATGGGTGAAGTATTCCTTTAACAAAGGGTATCTTATCAAAAGGGGTCCCACCTTAGCAAGCATTGTTCCTGTTTACAGATCCTAGGCTGTGTATTAACAGCAGATCTTTTTTTTTCACCTTTAAATCTCCCTTTAAATTTCCTAAAAAATAAAATAATTCCTAAAATAATAATAATAACGCACCATGAAGTCAAGGATCAAATGTATTGTGAATCAACTATTTGAATCTGTTTGTTATTTCCCTGTCCACAGTGTCCACCTGTACTACCTGTTCCCCTGTCTAGAGGAGGGGGGCCTGGCCACCTACAGAACAGCCATCGTACAGAACCAGCACCTAGCCATGCTCGCCAAGGTAACACTCATAACAACTGTTCCCACAACCGTGACAGTAGATTTAAAAACAGCAGTGTGTAGGGTTGGGTGTTAATTATGCTTGAGAGGAAGTGTGTATGTGTTTATTTACAGTGTGAGAATACATCTTAATTTTATACTCTTGTGCTTTTTAAACTTATACACTTTTGTATGTTGATTAACTTCACATTCATTCACCATTTGTAAGTGCACATAACAACACTGAGGCAGACCATTTCAGTAGATACTTTGCCCAAGGTCAGGGGAGAACTATTTGTGTGGGATGTGCCTGCACATGACAACCGGCCTAGCAACGACCCCGCACCCTCCCTTCACCTCTCTTATGAGCAGGGTAGTGTAAACCATGAAATGTATCTTATGAAGACATATTTTTCTAACAACAGTGCAGTCGTCATGTCTTGGACTGTCAGATGGAAGATGCTTAGGTTTTGCTTTAGAACAAGTCAGCACATTTAAAGGCCACCATAGCTAGCAGTATACACGTGGTATGATGTAGTAAAGATCATAACAGTGGGATCTGTGTATGGAGAGGGTTCCCTCCCACGGTCGCACCATTCCTGGAGAAGTTAGGACATTTTAAAAACAGTTTTCCAGGTCTCGGAATGGTTTTGAATTAACTAAATGTTTTGGGGAATTTACTCTTAATTCAGCCAGTGTTTAAAACATGTCTGATGTCTAAATTATTAAAAGGTGCTACGAGGACTTTTTGAATATTTCTGAAACAGTCTTAATTTTTCTTCTGATGATCATGAAGTACATATAACAGCAAACGAGACCATCAGTGCAAATAATGTTATTTTTATATAGTTTTTCTTAATGCCTTTGTCATGGGTATACGCTACACCCAGGAACAACAGCTGGCGTAGTAAAAACACTACCGCTTTTGTCTAAATGGGGCGCTAGAATTAGCACAAACTGAAAGTTCCTTGGAGCACCTTTTAAGGCTTTCCAATGACAAATATAACACATGGCTCAAGATAAATGCAGAAAGAGTTTCATAATTGTGCCATATATTTGCGAAACAGTCCTAAATAAGGTTATGGTGGTGTAGTGGTGTAGTGGTTAGATCCTCTCCCCCCCCCCCAATAGAGTCTCAGTCCTCTTCACAGCAGACCCAGGTTAGAATCCAGCCCGTGGTCGTTCTCTGCATGTCATCCCCCCCTCTCTGCCCCATTTCATCTCTGTCTCTCCAAATCTGTCTAATAAAAACCTAAAAATACCCCCCCAAAAAAAAAAAAATCTTAAAAAAAAAAATATATATATGGCAATTTCCAACCCAATTTGGTGTAGAAGTCATTACTAAAACTGTCTAGGAACCCTGCTCATAACGAGTCAGGTCTAAACAGCGTCCAGGCCTGTGAACTGACGGGTAGGAACACATTGGAGACGGTGTTATTGTTTTTATGTCTGGCCGTTATGACCACTCTCCTCTCTCTAAGGGGACACTGGGGAGAGCAGTAAGTTTGGTCTTTCTACCATTGCCTTACTGTTATTATTATTTTTTTTTTCTTCTTCTGGTGTTTTGCCCCCTCAGGTTTGTAATTGGAGTTAAAAGGTTGTTGTTTTGGAGGACTAGACTGTAGTGGGGCTGGGGGTCCCTGTGGAACCCTAGAGGTCTTCTTGAAACACTCACCGGTTCCTGTTATCGCTAGCTACCCCCACCCTTCTTCGTCTTTGCTTTCTTCTCTTTTTCTTTCTCTCTCTCTCTCTGTCTTTTTCTCTTTTGCGCTCTCTCTCTCTCTCTGATCCTCTCTCTCTCTTTCTCTCTCTCACTTTCCCTCTCTCTTTCTATCTCCCTCTTTCTTTTTTCTCTCTCTCTATCCTTCTCTCTCTCCCCCTCTTTATCTCTCCCTCTTTCTTTCTTTCTTTCTCTCTCTCTATCCTTCTCTCTCTCTCCCTCTTTATCTCTCTCTTTCTCTCTCTATCTCTCTCTTTCTCTTTCTCTCTCTCCCTCTCTCTATGTCTCTCTCTAGCTGGCAGCGGTGTACAGTCTCACACACACCCCCACACACACACACAAACACACACACACACACAGACACACACACAAACAGACACACACACACACACAGACACACACACACACACACAAACTGGCACGTTAGTAAAAAGGAAACACAACAATAATCGTCCCGTGATGTGGAGAAAGCAATTAAAAACTTCAATCTTTCATGTGGCTCCCCTCTGAATACAAAGACCCAGCCGCCCCAATCTGCATTAGTGCTTGTGTAGCCAGTTTGGGCTTGTTTCAATTTGCCTCTTGCGGTAAAGAGAGAATGAGTGTGTGTGATACTGTGTGTGTACTTGGACAGAGAATGAGTGTGTGATACTGTGTGTGTGTGTGTGTGTGTGTGTGTGTGTGTGTGTGTGTGTGTGTGTGTGTGTGTGTGTGTGTGTGTGTGTGTCTGTGATACTGTGATACTGTATGTGTGTGTGTGTGTGTGTGTGTGTGAGATACTGTGTGTGTGTGTGTGTGTGTTTGTTTGATACTGTTTGTGTGTGTTTGATACAGTGTGTGTGCGTGTACTTGTACAGAGAATGAGTGTGTGTGTGTGTGATACAGTGTGTGTGTGTGTGTGTGTGTGTGGTACTGTGTGATACTATGCATGTGTGTGTCTGTGTTTGTGTGTGTGTGTCTGTGTGTACTTGTACAGAACATGCGTGTGTGTGTGTGTGTGATACAGTGTGTGTGTGTGTGTGTGTGTGTGTGTGTGTGTGTGTGTGTGTGTGTGTGTAAAGAGAATGAGTGTGTGTGATACTGTGTCTGTGTGTGTGTGTGTGTTTGATAGTGTGTGTGTGTGTGTGTGTGTGTTTGATACAGTGTGTGTGATACTGTGCGCGTGGGTGTGATACAGTGTGTGTGTGTGATACAGTGTTTTTCCGAACGCTGTGCCAAGTTGTTTACCAGGCCCTTCCCTTCTGAAGCACGTCTGCCTCTAAGAAAACACTCGCAATTATCTTTAGAACAAATTTTCTTCAACAATTCGCCACTTCAACACTTGGAAGGCACAACGGGTGTCCCTCTGAGTTTTGGGTGGTTGCGATGGCGGAGGGGTTGGAGTCGGATACCACCAACAGTTATCGGCCATAATTAAATAGCTCCCTCACTGTTTTTTTAGCCGCGGAAATTGGTCTGCGGTGCGGTCCAACTTTCTCACTTGGCTCAGACGAATAGCTGGAGAAAAGTTTCAATCAAGCACAGTTCCACTCATCACAACACTTGTTTACGAAGTGGAATGCATACTAAGCATTTTATTATAAATAGGGAAATAGTTCATTCCAAGTTTATGGGATCAAATACGTTATTCAAGGACCAATCAAACACAAGCTTTTCTTAGTCTATTTTTTGAATGCATATGTCTGCAAGTATAATGATGCACAGCAATATAGCTTGGAAAAGAAGGTTGTATATATTGTTGTAATCATCTCATTTATAATTGTAAACCCTTTGAAAATCAATTAAACATATATATTGTTTTAACTATAGTTTACCCAACACGTAATGCCTATTTTCAATCAAAACAGTAACCTTTTCCACATGATATTAAGGATTTATTCTCTCACAAGTTCAAAACACTTTTTTTTTCTAACCAAAAAGTGATCAAATAGGCTGGACCAATCAAAAACAATTGTCTTGCATCAACATATTATAATATAATGTTGTTAACTTTTGTAATATATATAGGGGCTATCTACAAAAAATAAATAAAAATAAACCCAAATGAACCCTTGTTACCAAATGGGTTAATTTGAATTAAGGACTACACGAGGAATCATTCACTCGTCTGACGCCCGCACCCGTCTCTAATTAGTATTTTGACTAATATTGCTGTTATTATTATAGGCGTAAAAATGCATACGTTCTTTTTCATGAGATATCCATTGGAAATTCTAGATAAGGTTGTTTGTTTAGTTGTTGGGCCCCACATAGGGTTTGCTTTTCTTTCTCTTTCACATCACATATTTTCCTAGTGGGGATTCTCTCATTCCATCCATTGACCCTGAGGTGTTGTGAGGTAAAGAGTATTTGAACAGCAGCAGCAGCAGCAGCAGTTAGGACATAAAGTGTCTCAGTGTGCTCTCCTCTCTCCGACCAACATCAGCAAACGCTCCCACTCCAGCACGACTGATATGAGAAGAAAACTAACTCACAGACATATTACTTTGAGAAACCTTTTGAAAATACAACAGGGGCGTTAAAAAATAAAACAATTCGGGGCACGCTCGTAGCGCAGTGGGTGAAATCCAAATTAGTTTTTAAAGGTGCTCCGAGGAACTTTAATTTTGTGTTAGTTCTTGCTCCTCCTTTGGACAAAAGCGGTAGTGTTTTTACTACGCCAGCTGTTGTTCCTGGGTGAGCGTATACCCATGACAAAGGCATCAAGAAAACCTATATGAAAATAGCATTCTTTGCACTGATGGTCTCATTTGCTGTTGCATGTAATGTATGATCATCAGAGGGGAAATGAGACTGTTTCATAAATATTTAAAAGTTCCTATAGAACCTTTAAAGATGGACAAACTTTTAAAAATTCAGAACATATTTTAGCAATATACAAAAAAAATAATAATATGTAATTCAATAGACTATTGTGTTCTGTACGTAAATACACCAGGGTTGAGCCTGTATAGATTAATATACAGATACGTTTCCATGGGATATATATGTACAACAGCACAAACATACACACAGTAAGAGGGTATTGTTGATAATAAAGAACAATGCAATGATGTGGTATCAACAGATATACAAGACATTTTTATTTTACTAGTAATGCATATTTATGAGCTCAGTTATATTGCTCTAGTGTCTTTAGGATAATTGATTCAATGTCAGATCAGCTCACTCATCTGCAGTCGGACTTATTACAATTAAAATAATACAATTTTTTATTCCTATTGTAAAAAGTTAACAAGTGAATGTACTCACTGAAGGTCACCACTGTATTAATTCCCAATTTGTCTTGAGGGGTTTGTGTGTGTGTGTGTGTGTGTGTGTGTGTGTGTGTGTGTGTGTGTGTGTGTGTGTGTGTGTGTGTGTGTGTGTGTGTGTGTGTGTGTGTGTGTGTGTGTGTGTGTGTGTGTGTGTGTGTGTGTGTGTGTGTGTGTGTGTGTGTGTGTGTGTGTGTGTGTGTGTGTGTGTGTGTGTGTGTGTGTGTGTGTGACCATTTGTTCTCCCGGCTTAGTGCACCATGCCACAGCTGGACAACACATGGTCACATCTGTCAGTGCCACCAAGTAGAACCTTTTCCAACAAGGGCAGGCAATCTCTTTCATTTCCCCTGGGTTTATAGCCCCCCCCCCCCCCCCCACCCCACACACACACACACACACTGTCCCCCATCCCCCTCTTTTTGTTTTCCAGTCAAAAGCTTATGAATGTGCCATTCCAAAAAAAAAATCGAGGCTATTACTGAGGTGTGGCTTAGCGGTTAGCGGTTAGCTGCGTCACTGATATGAATGTGTTTTGTGTTTTTTCAACAGAAGCTGGAGTTGGATCGCTTCATGCTCTACGCTCACGGACCAGATCTGTGCCGCGAATCGGACCTCAGGCACGCCATGGCCAACTGCTTCGAGGCCCTGATTGGTAAGAGAGTGTGTGTGTGTGTTTCTCTGTGTGTGTGTGTGTGTGTGTGTGTGTGTGTGTGTGTGTGTGTGACTGTGTGTGTGTGTGTGTGTGTAGATAGTAGAAGGAATATTGGTTGCACATGAAAACAGACAAAAAATATTGGTTTTGAATGGTTTTTGAATTTAACATGTAAATCTATTCCTAAAAGGATCGGTTTGATTATACCGAAAACAAATATTGTCTCTCCACTCGACACAAAACTGTTTCCATGGTTTTGTGTCCAAAAATAACTCTTTATATTCCAGTGCCAATTCATACCTGAACATTAAAACCTAGTGTTAACCCTCAAACAGCCCTTTAAAGGCCTGTCCTTAAAACCTAGTGTTAACCCTCAAACAGCCCTTTAAAGGCCTGTCCTTAAAACCTAGTGTTAACCCTCAAACAGCCCTTTAAAGGCCTGTCATTAAAACCTAGTGTTAACCCTCAAACAGCCCTTTAAAGGCCTGTCCTTAAAACCTAGTGTTAACCCTCAAACAGCCCTTTAAAGGCCTGTCCTTAAAACCTAGTGTTAACCCTCAAACAGCCCTTTTAAAGGCCTGTCCCAAAGTGAGAACCGGCCAAAATGTCCTCACTTTCCAAAAATGTCCTCACTCTTAAGGTCTAAAACTCAAATTGGTTCTCGAAAACTTGCACACACACACACACACACACACACACACACACACACACACACACACACACACACACACACACACACACACACACACACACACACACACACACACACACACACACATTATTGGTATAGGACTCTCTATGCAACCCTACGGGCAGCGCTAAGCCGAAGCCACACTGCTGCGTCGGCAGCTTCCCTCATCTTATCACCATCTTGATGTCGCTCTGATAATAGATACAGAGAGGGGGGGGGGGGGGGGGGGGGCTTTAAGCAGATCCCTTCTACTCTTCATACACACACTCACTCACTCACTCACTCACTCACATACATGCACGCACTCACTCACTCACTCACTCACTCGCACAGAGAGAGAGAGGCACACACACAGAGGCACACATACACCCATTCAAACAGTCTCACGCACACACACACACACACACCCACACACACCCACACACACACACACACACACACACACACACACACACACACACACACACACACACACACACACACAGCAGCAGCAGTGCGCAAAGAGCAGCGGGAGAAAGTGCTGACTTGCATCGCGGGCCCCCTGTCTGTCCCGGGGCCTCACTTTCTTGTTACGGGTTCATTATCGGCAGAGACAAAAAGTCACTCAGTCTCTCCCTCTCTCTCTCTCTCTCTCTCTCTCTCTCTCTCTCTCTCTCTCTCTCTCTCTCTCTCTCTCTCTCTCTCACTCTCTCTCACTCGCTCTGTTTCTCCCTCTCTCTCTCTCTCTCTCTCTATCTCTCTCACTCTCTCTGTTTCTCCCTCTCTCTCACACACACACATACACACACACACACACACACACACACACACACACACACACACACACACACACACACACACACACACACACACAGTCATAATCTATTCTCTCCCGTCTCCTCATTGCTGCAACGCGTCTAGGGCTGCGACACTGTATGTCTTCTTTTCTTCTGGTTCTCACATCCCTCTCGCCTCTACGATCTTCTATCTGAAAATTCAACTTAATAAAAGTGACGAGTAAACAAGGGTACGCTGTTATGAAGAGAACCTGAGAGAGAGAGAGAAAAAAAGTGCTGTCAAAAGAGCTACACCCCGCGGTGATGGGTTTTTTGGATTACTAACTCAAGAGAAAAATATCACGGCAAGACACAAGCTGAGGGGCAAAACAAGGAGACACACACACACACACACACACACACACGCACGCAAGCACACACACACGCAAGCACACATAGACAGACACACACTCATACAAATACACACACAAAGACAGATACACACATACACACTTACGCACACACTCATGCACACATACACACACGCAAACACACACACACACACAAACACTCACACAAATAGACGCGCACACACACACACACACACACACACACACACACACACACTCGAGATGTAGAAAGCCAATTGCATTGTGAATGCTGTCTGATCTCGCCTCTCTTCTTTCACTGCGACTTTTGTCATCTTTATTTCAGTTTTTTTCTCTTTTCTTAAACCTCAAACGGCTCTTTTAAAGAGCCTGTCGTTGAGCAGTCTATCTGTCTCCCCACACACACACACACACACACACACACACACACACACACACATACCCTTTTCTCTGCCTTACTCTTCATGTCTCTTTGCGTTGCTGCCTGTCTCTCGCACACACAGACACACAAATACACAGACACACAGACACACACACACACACACACACACACACACACTCACACACCCACACACCCTTTCTCTCTCTCTCTCTCTCGTCTGATCTACAGCTCGGGTGTTATTAGGTGAAAGATTCACTCGGCGAAGATGATGAGTCATCTGTCACTCTGTCATCGCTCTCCAACTCTCTCACAGAACACAGACATTCTTTTTTGTTCCTTTACACTGTAAAAATGCATTTTTAAAAATACAAATCACAAAAAAGGTGTATTTTACTTGTATGAGGGAAAAAGTGTTACACACATTTGTTACAAGTACTAGGAAGAGCTTTTGGGTCATAGTAAGCCAGTGTTGCAATGTTCAATTCAAATTTATTGAACTACAACTATACCTAACTGTGTTGAAAGTCCCTCTGTCTCACTGAAATGTGTCTTGTTAGGTGATCATGTCTATATTAAAGCTGCAGTGTGTATAATTTGGGGTTTTATTTCCTAGCAGATTTTGTAGAAAGTAATTATAATATCCATAAGTACATTTAATTTATTGCATAATAGCTGAAAATGTCCATATTTCTGCATATTTTGGACCAAGGCCTAGTGCCGCCATCTTGAAAGTGTCAATAGTTGGAATGTCATCAGGTGCATTGTTTAAAATTTAGAATTGTTCTTGTCCTTGAAGGCCACTGTAGCTTCTGTTATTATTCAAAAGGGGTGGGGTTACCCAGGGAGCGTTGCATTCTAGAACTTTCTAGAACTTTCTTGATGATGTCATATTATACACTGCACCTTTAAATGTCATCAGATACTTTGAACTATAAATTAGACCAAAATACGTGATACTAGATTTATAATTTTTTGCAGTGTGCTAGACAAACTCCGATTGCATACGCGTGTCCCGTGGGATGTTGCGAGGGACATACAAACGCACACGGGCCTTTCCCGCCTGACAGAGGTGTCAAACCACCACTTTACCCAAAGCAGCAGCAACAGACACCTCCACATCAACAGACACTCACTTGCTGCCATGTCTTCTGAAAATACCGGCAGTTTTTAATATATTTTTCTATTTCATATTTCAACACTTCTTTTTCCTCCCAGCTCGCACATGCATAGAATTCAAATTCCCCCTCTCTCTCTCTCTCTCTCTCTCTCTCTCTCTCTCTCTCTCTCTCTCTCTCTCTCTCTCTCTCTCTCTCTCTCTCTCTAGCTCTCTCTCTCCCTCTCTCTATCTATCTCTCCCTCTCTCTATATATCTCTCTCTCCCTCCCTCCCTTTCTCTCTCTCTCACTCTCTCTCACTCTCTCTCTCTCCCTCTCTCTCTCTCTCTCCCTCTCTCTATCTATCTCTCCCTCTCTCTATCTATCTCTCTCTCCCTCCCTCCCTTTCTCTCTCTCTATCTCTCTCTCTCTCCTCTTTGATGGCATATGACATGCTCATAATATTTCCAAAGACCCGGGCTAGATGGTTCCAAACGGCTTAGCGTGCATGTTTTCTGACCTTTGTTTTATTTGTTTCGTTGCCACGGTGAACCGTTTTATGAACTCGCTGCTACAGCGGGCGAGATAATCTTCTGCTTTTCATGGGCGACGTTTTGCCCGTCCAACCAAACGCAACGCAATACCGAGAATGAATGTGTCTATCTCCCTATAACCCCGAGGCAGGGCCATGACAGAGAGAGGGAGAGAGAGAGAGGGAGAGAGGGGGGGGGAGAGAGGATTAGAGAGAGAGGGAGGGAGGGAGAGAGATAGAGAGAGAGGGAGGGAGGGAGAGAGAGAAAGAGAGAGGGAGAAAGATAGAGAGAGATGGAGAGAGAGAGAGAGAGGGGTAGAGGGGTAGAGGGAGGGATAGAGAGAGAGAGGGAGAGAGATGAAGAAAGAGAGAGAGAGAAAGGGAGAGATGGAGAGACAGAAAGAGAAAGAGAGAGATTGAGAGAGAGAGATGGAGATGGAGAGAGAGAGAGAGAGAGAGCTTGGTATGAGAGCAAGGGAACGAGGGAGAGCTGGTGGTGGAAGACATCTGCAATGCAAATGGGTGCCCCGCAAAACCCTGAATAATTCAAAGTGTTGAATGGAAATCTTGCTTTTCTGATCCCCTTGTCATTAACTTCTGCCGGAGTGGGCCATTCTCATTTGGGCTCTTTTGGCCCTGCGAACCTCTCCATTCTGTAGCCCCCTCCCTCCCTCCCTCCCTCCCTCTCCCTCTCTTCTCTCTCTCTCCCTCCCTCCCTCTCTCTCCCTCTCCCTCTCTTCTCTCTCTCCCTCCCTCACACTCCCTCTGTACTTTAACCCACTTTACCTCCTCCGTCTATTAGAAACCACTTTTCCCCGTTCATGTGCCTATTCGTACCAACTCCACACTGCCTGTTGCCCTCCTGTATTCCCTCTCTTCACATATAATCCTCGTATACTCTCCTTCCTTCCTTCCTACCGAAAAACCGCTTGAAAAGAATTGAGCAAAAAAAAATTGATAAAAAGAAGCCTTCCAATTTTTTGCCTACAGCCATGGGGGATACAGATGGGTGAACCTTTGTGAGGGCACCCTCTCTCCCTCTCTCTCTCTCTCCCTCTCTCTCTCCCCTCTTTCTCTCTCTCCCTCTCCCTCTCTCCCCCTCTCCCTCTTTCTCTCTCTCCCTCTCTCTCTCATCTCTCTTTCTCTCCCTCCCTCTCCCTCTCCCTCTCTCTCTCCCTCTCTCTCTCTCTCTCTCTCTCTCTCTAAGCTCTTCCTATTAAAAGAACTGAGAGAAAGGGATTATCTCTCTCACTTGCTGAATATCAGATCCATACACAATGCAGCCGGTGTATTCATCCATCCATCTAGCGAGCCGCCCGCACACTTCCATTGTTAATTCTTGCTATAAGACGATAGCTGGTGCTCGAGTGTGTGTGTGTGTGTTCGTGTGACTGTGTGCATACCCTCGAAAATGTCTTTGTTTCCCCCCCGACTCCTCACTTTTGAAAAGTTAGACGTTAGATGTTTGATGTTTAACAATGCGCTCCGGATGCGTTTGTCGCAGCTGTGTTGAAAATTGTCCCTGTTTTTTTTTTGTTTGGTTTATATTATATATGTATTTTTTTTTGGCCCATTTTTTAATGAGTTGCTTTTGCTGTGTCCGTCTGTATGCGGCTGCTTTCAGAATCCGCTACCAGCCCTATTGAGCGTTAGAAAAGGGAGCGGCTTAATATATTATTTGATGGATTAGAGGCTGAGCGTTTTTGAATAATTCATTCCCCGGTTATTAATGTGACTGTCAGCCCCGTTGGTGTTTCATATGGCCCTGACTCTGGGATTTTTTTTTATTTTTTTTCATTGGTCACTGCTGGAAAAAGCCGACAGACATTGAAAAGTCCTATTCCTAAACATAACACTGTACATTTAGCGCGGCTGTTTGAATGAGTTTTCTGACAGAATACAGAGATTCATTAATGGCCGGGGTCGTTTTTTTTCTCTCCTCTCTGGCCCCGAGACTGATTTTATCTTCACATTACTGGATGGAAACTTTGTTAGGGAATTTGTGCGCTGTGCTCTATGTGACTTGTATAAAATGTTGCACAGAGACGTTTGCAATTTATCATTGTATGGGGTTGGGGCTCCATTAAGATTTGGTTCCATTTCTGGGTCATTATCAAAGTCAAATAAATACCCAGATGAATTGAGATCAGTGCATGTATGAATTTACTTGGCAAACTAATAGTGAAGTTGATCATTGTTTTGATTTGTTCAGTACTATTGAATTATTTTTCATTTAACCTTTATTTATACTCGAGATAGCATTTAGGGGTGACCCTCATTTGCAATGATGTCGAGAAACTAAAAACAACAATACATACACAATATACAATTCAAATACATCAAATACACAACAAGCTGATAAAGAGAAACATTTTAGACAGAGGTATAGAGAAATAACAAAGTACAAAAAATAATTGAATCAATTATTTTCAAATTTGGTTATTGAAATGCCAAGCTAAAACGTTCGATACGTATTGTAGAAAAAAAAACTACATATCTTCGCACTACATTGAGATAATGCCGTCAAGCTTTTTTTCATCTGTCACATTTTCATGGACGTTTCTAAAGTACCATCCAACACACAATGTCAAACCCCAGTGTCCCTCACTTTACTTTGTACGGCCTGTACTCCTGTAATTCCTTTTTTGGGTTGGTATCAAAGTAAAAGAAATACCCAGATGCATTGAGATCAGTGTATGAATCTACTTGGAAAACTGATTGTGAAGTTGATCATTGTTTTGTTCTTTTTTCAGTACTATTGAATAATTTATTTTTAAAGTCGGTTATTGAAATGCTAAGTTCATCCTAATATTAAACATTTAATAAGTAATTTGTGGTAAAAAAAACAGATATTTGTACTTGATTTAGATTGAATAAAATGCTGCAAAACTGTTGAATCGGTCACATTGTCATGGCACTTTTTAAAGTACCAACCTCTCAACACACACTCTTAAACCCAGTGTCCCTCACTTACTGTGTAGGGCCTCCTGTGATTCCTAAGCTTCCCAGACAGAGTTGACACCTCAGCAGGCTGATTGCGCTGACAGATTTCGGTCAGTCCCCGATGTTACTGGGAGATGAGATGCTAGCATGTAGCTGTCGGTTCAGTTAGCTGTGAAGCACATATCTCCTTTTTAATGATTGCGGCATGTTGTGCGTTTGATTGGATCGCTCTGGGGCACACAGATACTTTTTTTGCACGGACAGCTGACTTGTCAAGAGTGTTCCTCGCTAGAATTAACTGCATATCTTGGATTTCTTCAACCACATCAACCCCTTTGATTGACACCAAAAGGTGTTGCTTTGAGGTTTTTATTACTTTTATAAATCTCTTGAGGATTTTTCCTGGTTTCTCCCTATTCCTCGTTTTATGTGATACCCTCACAAACCCCCCACCCTATAACACTCCACACACACTCACACACACACACACACACACACACACGTCGTACACGGGCAGGCACGCACGCACACACCCACACACATACACCCTATACCACCACACACACAAACACACCCTATACCACCACCACCACATTCTCCTTTTCTTGGAAGAAGTTTTTTGAAAATCGAATAAGAAGCAGACAATTTTATTGTGAGATTCAACGACTTTGAGGCCTCCATTTGGGGAGCTTTTTTCCAGCTGTGTCATCAAAACATGAAGAAAAGCGGCCCCTCCCTCACCCACCCAAACCCCCCCTGTAGCTTCAGCATTCATTCGCTAGCACACATGAATGCCTTATGAGCGGTAGTTGAAAGACATTTGAAACTTGTTCATAGGAAAGGGAGTCGGGGAGTTGTCATCCACCCCACAGCTGGACTCCAGAGTGCTAGAGTGAAACATCTGCTACGTAAAAAGCTCTGTCTCCAAACCGAGGTCCAACATTATGGTAAAAAAAACACACAGATCTTTTTGGGCGGACGGCTGACGCGTAGCACAAAACATCCTCTGAAGAAAACCGCTCGCCGAAATCTCAAGAGCCCGCTGCTGCTGCGGTCAAACTCAGTGAAACACGCGCCCCTGTCATGCAGAGATTACAGAGTCCTCGTGTACCGATACACATCTGAAAGTAGTTTAGTCTAACTACTCTGAGTCTGACTACTTCAAGAAGAGTTAAGATTTATAGGCAGATTGTGATTCGGATTTTTTTTGAAGGTCGTAAGCAATTCAGGAGTTTTTTTTTTTTGTTTTTTTTTTGTTTGTTTTTTTGTCTAAAAACCACATTCACTGACGCCTTCCAAACTCGCCTATCTACTTTCATTAATTTCACCACTCAACTTGAGTTCTACAGCTCTGGAAAAAATTAAGAGACCACTCCAAATGTTCAGTGTCTCTCGTTTTACTCTTTAGAGGCACTGGAGTAAAATGAACATTTTGATTTTATAAAATAAACTACTGACAACATTTCTACCAAATTCACAATAAGAATATTGTCATTAAGAGCAAGTTCAATAAGTAATGTCGAGATAAAGATTTAAGAAAAATCCAGACTGCTCTCTTAATTTTTTCCGGGGCTGTATATTAGTAAGGGGGCTTCTGAATGAGTGGGAGAATGTATCTTGCCAAATATGCTGCTAGGATGAGATGCTAGAAGTTGTCAGGCTTAATCAAATTTCATGAACATTTGGCATGTACTAATTTCCCCACTGTTCACTCACTGTTTTGACGTTAAGGGCATGCAAAGCAGCTGGAGTGTGTGTGTGTGTGTGTGTGTGTGTGTGTGTGCATCTGTGTTTGTGTGTATTTTTTGTGTTTTTCTGTGTGTATATGTGTGTGTGTGTGCATCTGTTTGCGCATCTGTGTGTCCGTGTGTGTTTGTTTGCATCGTTCTAAATGGCTTTCGGTAATGTAGGCTACATCTATATGTGTGTGTGTGTGTCTGTGTGTGAATGGGCCTGTTAGCCATCTGAAAGCAGTTTCCGCCGCCCCATATGATGAATTCCTCATATGTTTTTGTGATGTCGTCAATGAATGGCAGTTTTGCGACCGCACCGCAACCGTGCAACCAATTCCAACAGGCTCATTTTTATGCACATAATAAAAAAAAATACGCTGCACAATTGTATACCCAATTTGCCAGGTGGTTATTGCTATTCCAAATTGAATGAGCCCGCCCTAAGTGTGATGGTTCGAAAAGCTTAACGGCACAGCTGATAGTTCCAGTGATTTTTTTTTTGGAGGGAAACAGTAGAAAAAAACAGAACACATGATATAGAGAGTGGGATTGTGTTAAAGCTGCGGTACATGATTTCTGATTGGTCAAAGTTAACATGAGCTGTACACTTTGACCAGGCGAGGCTCCGATTCTCTGTTCTTACTGGCTGTTGGGACTGTCCATTCACTTTGGCATGACTTTGTTGGTGTAGAGCGTGTCAGGGAGGGGACCATAGGGGAGGGACCAAAGAGAACAAGTGGAGCGGTTGAGGTATTTGGATTCAAATCTCTATCCCAACCGCCATTTTCTCCCCAAATCCTCCACCCCAGCTTTAAGGGCTATACTTGTTTTTTTTTATAGTTTTTAATATTTTGTCTAAATACATGTTTACAATCATGTTTTAAATACTAAAAAAATACCTTTTGGATGTGTGGACTTCCTACTACAGTATTCCTCCTCCTTTCTGCAAAATAACCCTGAGGTCATTTCACCCGCCGAATAGCAATAAAAATGCACTCCTACTTTTTTTAATAAAGCAATTATAACTCATTGCCAAGTTCAATTAATTTAAAAATTTTCCATTAGGTAGAGAGGTCTGAAATTGGTTACAGAATTGCTAAGCATTTTTTGCCTAGCACTGGTGGAATGTCATGCCTTTCACAGTTAGTTTAAATATGTGAGCATGGACATCTTTTGGGGGGGGGACTGGTTTACCTTTTACAAATGTTGTAAATAAAATATATTTCATAGCTCAATTCAAAGACTGAACTTCAAGCAAATACTCCAGATTTATTTATTTTTTCTGTTTATTGATTTTTGAAAAGATTAATACAAACAAACAATATGAACATATACTACATACATTTTGAAAACTTAATAATTTTGATTGTGTCTTCAGTCAACCTTGTTTTATTTTTATTCATTCACTTTTAAATGTTTTATCATGTTTTACATTCTCTTTTCTAATGTTTATTCTTAATCGTGATGTATTTCATGCCCATGTAAAGCACTTTGAATTGCCTTTTGTCTGAATTGTGCTATAGAAATAAACTTGCCTTGCCTTAATTTCTTTTCTCTTTTTTTTCTCTCCAGGTGCTGTGTATTTGGAAGGTGGTTTGGATGAAGCCAGGTCGCTATTTGGTCGACTACTGTTCAACGGAGAGGTAACTGTAAAAAAATGCTTTTCTCAACTCTACACTCTAAAAACAAATTAATATCAAAGAAAAGGTCATTTCGTCCACAATTGGATTCAACAGGTGAGACTTTCATATACTCTGGATTCATAAACTTGGAAATTAATCTAGAATAAACATACATTACAAGGTTGGCATTTTTTCTATATTATAAATCCTTTTTTCGACTGGTTTTGTTTAAAGATATTCAAAGATTTTGAGATACTGGATTTTTTATTCCATGAGCTTTAAGCCGTAATCATCCAAATTGAATCAAAATAAAGGTGTCGGGGGCTCTCCGGTGGCGTAGTGGATAGAGCGCATACCATATTGGCTCCGGCCTTTGTTGCAGTGGTCGCGGGTTCGAATCCGACCCGTGGACCTTTACTGCAGGTCATCCCCCTCTCTCTCTCTCTGTCTCCCCATTTCAACTCTGTACTATCTAATAAAGCTTGAAAATGCCCAAAAATTATCTTAAAAAATATATATAATAATAAAGGGGCCGGACATATTTCACTTTGTGTAATCAATCTAGAAAATATGAACGTTTTAACTTTTTCAATTAACCTTTTAATGATATGAGATTGTTTCTTGCGATGCATCTGTATTTCAGTTTCTGCCCTATACCACTGTTTAGTATCCCATGTAAAGTATTTGTATTTTTAATAAGCGTATGCCTGTTATAATGTGTATGTACATAGAGATGAGATACGGACACACTAGACAAGATTTTCTCATTTCAATGCGCGTAAGACACAACTGTAATGCTTCCTCCATACAACCCTTCTTTTATTCTGTCAAACCCACACACACTGCGTGGTTTGGCTGAGACCCACATCTATTCGGTGTGATGTTGAGGCCTTGCCAGCTTCCAACACATAAGATCTCACATAATCTCACTTTACCCTGCAGACACACACACACACACACACACACACACACACACACACACACACACACACACACACACACACACACACACACACACACACACACACACACACCCACACACTCACACAACACCCTGCAGTGCTTTTGACTATAGCTGCTTCTTATTGTGTGTGTGAGCTGACATGCTTAAAAAATATAAAACAATAAGACGATGGAAATAAATAAATATTTCAAACCGGGATGAATGCGTACTGAAGCTCGGCTTGTATATTCTGCAACATTAACTGGAGCTGTGGAACATTGCGCTTTGCCAGTCATGACCAGAACACCTGCTATTGTTTGCCTGTGTGTGTGTGTGTGTGTGCGTGTGCGTGTGCGTGTGCGTGTGCGTGTGCGTGTGCGTGTGCGTGTGCGTGTGTGTGTGTGTGTGTGTGTGTGTGTGTGTGTGTGTGTGTGTGTGTTTGTACTGCATTCTTAGTGAGGACCAGCGTGCTTTTTTAACCCTTGGAGTGAGGACAATTTTGTGAAGTGAGGACATTTAGGCCGGTCCTCACCTTTTTTTCACTGTAAAGGCCTTTAGAGGCTGTTAGTATGCTCCTCTCTAAGTTTCAGAAGGGTCCTCAAAAAAGTGGTAAAATGGGATTGAGTGTGTATTTACACGTGTGTGTGGATACACATACTTTTGCTCTCTATCGCCCCCTAGTTAGATTTTGATTTTTGTACCGTATCAACTGAAACTAGAGAAAGACAGTAACAGGGTGTTGTTAGAGAGGAATAAATACTTCATAGACAATATTTTTCATTTAATGTACTTTTGTATTATACTTTTAAGATATTTTAAAAATAAACAATTTGTTTTACTCACGTGACAATAATTCAATGTTGGAAAAAGTTTCAGATTTGTACAGAACATCATCATTTTTTAAGGCCTTGATAAAACAGCAACCGGAGTGAGAAATGCCCACTTCATGAATACTACAGGAAACTACATGTCGGCAGTGTGGAAGCATTTAGTGGCGCTGTTAAGCTCAATAATCTTTAAAAACGTTTTAATAAATAAAAAAATAAGACCACAAAGCTACGAATAAACAAGCCATTCGGTGAACCGTACCCAGGTAATTAAAAAAAAACAAAAAGGAAAAATGTCCAATATACAGTATTCCAAAAATATTCAAATGGCAAATTAATGTTCTTTTTTTATAAAGTGCGAGTAAAGTCTCAAGCGAATCCCCACGCGTTGGGATTGAAAAGCACTGATGGGACAGTTCATGTGACCACGGTAGATCCAGAGGGAAAAGGTAAGTGTCCAGAGAATTGTGATGAGTATTAATTGATGAGCGTTTGGTCACACTAAAGTGCGGTGTGCGAGAGTTTTGTTCAGCTGCTGCAAGAGCCTCCTACCAGCCCTGGAACCGTGCGAAAGGCTCCGTGCCGGAAGCTCCAGACTTTCATTAGACCTCCTTAATTCTGTGGGCTTCTTCTAGCTCGCCATCGATAACAGACCTGGCCTGTAAAGAACAGGACCATGCAACTCAATTAATTCTTGTGTACACAGATCATTATTCTGATATATTTAGATACATGTGGTACAAATAAAAATAAATGCATTAAACAAACTCCTAGAAATGCATTAAAGTGTTTGAATATAACTTCAGATTCAGACAGGTATTCAAATAACAAATGTTCCTTCTAATATTGTGCAATACATACAGGTGAAACTCGAAAAATTTGAATATTGTGCAAAAGTTCATTTATTTCAGTAATTCAACTTTAAAAGGTGAAAATGCTATCTTATACAGACTCATTACATGCAAAGTGAGATATGTTAAGCCTTCATTTGTTATGATTGTGATTATTATAGTTTACAGTTTATAAAAACCCCAAATTCAAAATCTCAGAAAATTAGAATATTACATAAAATCAATAAAAAAAGTGTTTTAAATACAGAAATGTCGACCCTCTAGAAAGTATAACCATACATATGTACTAAGTACTTGGTTTGGGCCCCTTTTGCATGAATTATTGCCTCAATGCGGCGTGGCATGGATGCTATCAGCATGTGGCACTGCTGAGGTGTTATGGAAGCCCAGGTTGCTTTGATAGTGGCCTTCAGCTCCTCTGTATTGTTGGGTCTGGTGTGTATCATCTTCCTCTTGACAATAGTCCATAGTTTCTCTATGGAGTTCAGGTCATGAGAGTTGTCTAGCCATTAATGCACAGTAATACCATGGTCAGTCAACCAGTTACCAGTGGTTTATGGTACAGTGGGCAGGTGCCAAGTCTAGCTGGAAATGGAAATGGTCATCACCATAAAGCTTGTCAACAGACAGAAGCATGCGTGCTCTAAAATCTTCTGGTAGATGGCTGTGGTGACTTTGGACTTGATAACACAGTGGACCAATAGCAGCAGATGACATGATACCTCAAATCATCACTGATCCAAATTAAATGTTGCATTTCATTTTGAAATCAATGTCCCACAGTCTAGAGGAAGAGTGGAGTGGCACAAAATCCAAGGGGCTTGAAGACCACTGTCAAGTTTCAACAGTCAATGATGATTTGAGGCACCATGTCATCTGATGATGTTGGTCCACTGTGTTATCAAGTCCAAAGTCACCACAGCTGTCTACCAGGAGATTTTAGAGCACTTAATGCTCCTGTCTGTTGACAAGCTTTATAGAGATGCTGAATAACTTTTTCCAGCAAGACTTGACACCTGTCCACAGTGCCAAAACCACAAGTAACTGGTTGATTGACCATGGTATTACTGTGTTGATTGGCCAGACAACTCTCCTGACCTGAACCCAATAGAGAAACTATGGAGTATTGTCAAGAGGCAGATGAGACACACCAGACCCAACACTACAGATGAGCTGAAGGCCTCTATCAAAGCAACCTGGGCTTCCATAACACCTCAGCAGTGCCACAGACTGATAGCATCCATGCCACGCCGCATTTAGGTAATAATTTGTGCAAAAGGGGCCCAAACCAAGTACATATGCATGATTATACTTTCTAGAGGGCCGACATTTCTGTATTTAAGATCCTTTTTTTATTGATTTTATGTAATATTCTAATTTTCTGAGATTTTGAATTTGGGGTTTTCATAAGCTGTAAACCATAATAATCAAAATTATAACAAATAAAGGCTTGAGATATCTCACTTTGAATGTAATGAGTCTATATAATATATTAGTTTCACCATTTAGGTTGAATTACTGAAATAAATGAACTTTTGCACGATATTCTAATTTTCCGAGTTTCACCTGTATGTTAAGTAATCATTATAATAATAGTATTATACTATTATTATAATAATATACTGAATTTTTTTGCTTGCTAGCACCAGTGCTACCACCTAAAAAAATAAGCGTACAGCCCTGCAACCACATCACTGCATGCACTGGTCATAATTTGAGTCATTGTTCCCAAAAAATCCACTTTTCACTTTACAATGCTTTAATACTTGGGACATACTTGGTAAAACTGAGAGACAGGCCTCAAATCGCCACATTCACTGCATTGCCAAGCCAGCAGCACCCTTCACTGTAAAGGAGAAATGGAGACAAAGTGTAATATATATATAACAGGAAAATCTTGACATCACAAACATTTGACTAAAAAATGCATGTTGCGGTTTTTGAGTCATCTTAAAATATATCAAAACAAATTAAGTGCAAAATGGGGCATTAAAAATCCTTCCTATTAACATGTTACATCCTTCCTATTACACTGTGCATGTTTAAAATAAAATAACTAAATAAGTTGAAAGCAAGGTTATATGTGTCTTATCTTTGCCTTCTTGAGTCTTGTAATCTGCTGCACCCCCTATTTGGTTATATGTGTATGCACGGGGTGGTTAAGTGAATTGTATTTTAAATTACCAATTTTGTTACTAACAGAGCAAATAAAAAGCATATTCTCACCACAAATACTTGATCCTACAGTCAAATCGCTGACTCCTGGAGGGAGATATTCACGAACGAGTTTGCTTGTCAATCTGCAGCAAAAAGAAGAAACAGAAAAAACAGTGTGGCAAAATGTGATGCTTTGGGATGGCTGATGATAATCTTTTTATAGCAATACAATTAATGAATTAAACCATTGCTCTCTTTAATGTGCTTTTATATAAAACTCACCACAAAAAACAGTTTGAGACAAATGGGGAGCTGCACCAAACACAAACTATAATGCAGGGGCGGGCCGTCCATTGAGGCAAACCAGGCAATTGCCTGGAGCCCCGGGGCCCCATAAGCCCCTTTGGGGCCCCCAAAATGCCCTCTTTATATTTTGCCCCATATCTATTGTTTTTTTATAAAAATTCTCTTCACAATAGTATCATCGGGATGTCTAATTACTCGTGTTTTGACGGCCTTTCTGCCAACCGTGCACCCCCCTTCAGTCTGCACTACATGGACTATTGAATATTCCATTACACATTACGCTCATGACGCTGCACGTTCACGCGTAAATCCAAAAAAGTAAATAGCGGGAGAAGAGAGAGACGAGATAAACCTAACCTACCTATACCAAAATGAAGCGAACATACGAGAGCGGGTCACAAAACAAACAGAAGAAGGACCAAAGTCAGGACTTAATATCAAAGCTGCCGAAGCTATTAAGCTTTTTTACAGCACCCAGCGCGGTGGCAGCGGGACCTTAGACGGAAGAACAGCTGTCTACATCATTAACCGGTAACGTTCCAGCTCCTACTGTCAATCCAGTGGCTCTGGCTCAGCCAGCAGCTATGCTAATGACGTGAATGTGTGTCAACAAACTGATGGAGATAATTAATGGTGCAACGGATCACGGTTGATCCGTGGTCCATTCGGACCAACCCTCACGGTTTGGGACCCACGTGAACCGCGGATTGGATGCATATATGCTTAAAAAAAGAAAGACGCCTGTGTGTTCACGTGATCGGCGATCGTGTATTACAGAACAGTTAGTGGCGATCGGGGCCAGCCTCTAGGTCTACTGTAGGCTACTGACAAAAATCACACAACACATTGCCTGTATTTTTGTAACAATATTTAGGCATATTAGTTTAGGCTATATTTGGCTGCTCCACTTTAAGTCAGCCCAGCCAGGCGATAGTTAAGTTTCAATTTCGTTTTCACCTCCGTGTGTAACAGCTGTTCAGAACAACAGCTGATAGGCTTGCGACAGCAGGAATCAGTCTAAAGCCATCAATGATCAATTTAAGTAAAAAAGCAAAATAAAGCTATCTCTTCCTCCCTCTATCTGTGTATATTTCTCTCTCCCCTGCACACTTAAGGCTGTTACATACTCCGCGAGAAGAAAGAACAAAGTTCTCGGTGACAGAGCTGCGAGAAGTTCTTTCTGGTCTGACATTACATACTTCACGAGAACTCAACTGCCGAACTACTCACCGCGGCGCATTGTTACCATGGTAATTGACTCAGTAGCGCCAGCTGATTTCACTTCGCTTTCCTCATTGACTTCAGACTGACCAATCACACAATAGTTCTCGGACAAGCTGCGAGAAGAAAGTTCGGCCCGGGTGATGTGTCGAGAACAAGCTGCAAGAACACCTAAAAAAGAGCTGAGAGAAGAAAATGACGTAATTTTCTTCTCTCAGCTCTGTCACCGAGAACTTTGTTCTTTCTTCTCGCGGAGTATGTAACAGCCTTTAGTCACTACTATCCATGCTTAAAGAAGGCAGGGTTATAACCTAATTTTTTTTTTTTATATTTGAAGATTTTATTTCAAATAGGCCTAGACTCTGTGGACACAGGCTATTTTGTAATTCACTGTGTATTTAAAAAATAAAACAACACATTTAATTGAAAGCAAAGTCATATTGGTCTCTAGAATTTTATCCAGGTTAGTGGCAATCATCAACTTCCTGTCAGAGAGAAAGCTTCCTCTGCGTGGCCCCTCTGACACACTTAATGAACTAGGACTAGGCAATGGACATGTCATGGGTCAGGTTCAGTTAATGGCTCAGTTTGACCCTGTGATGTGGGATCCTCTTAGACCAATCCAAGCTAAGAAAGCCTCTGACACGTACCTGAGTAGTCTCATCCAAAATGAAAAAAAGCTAGTGACTTTTGTTCATCCCTTGTATGGAGTATCTCAGTGTGCGCGATATAAGGTACATTAGATGCAAGGGCCCCCAAATGACTGTTCGCCTGGAGCCCCAAAATGGCTAAGTTCACCACTGAGTACAGGGGTGTCGAAACCTTTTTCACTGAGGGCCACATACAAAAAATAATAATAAAAATTAAAAGGGCCATATTACATTATATTTTTAATAATCGGCCGCGGGCCAATAATAAGCGGGGCAGTAGTTTGGACACCCCTGCATTAGTATATGATGAATTTCTTTGTGATACAACTTTTTGAAAAGACATGTCAAAGCCTTTTATTTAAGTAAATATACTCACTCACCCCAGAACTTGAGCCACAGCGGAGGCACTAACGTTATGCACGGTCTGAAGGCAGTCTGGAGCAGCAACAATAGCCACAACATGGAGAAAGAAAGAACACAATTAACAGTTACCACCACGGTGCAAATTAAGCTATGTCCTGTAAGAGAGAAAACTAACATATCCAATAACGGCAAGCCAAATAAAGTAATCATCCGACTGTCAATTGACCAAAGCACAGCACACATTACGTGACAAGCAGAGCAGTTGAAAGCGGTTGAAGAGACGGCTCTGGTGCAAGGCACTTGTTGACCAAAAGCTAACGCTACGTTAGCTAACGTTGCTTTGCTAACAGTGATAACAACAGTACAAACCAACACACCGTGCTCGTGCCCCTCCCCTACGAATTTAACAGACGTCCTTAAAGTTAGCCCACATGTATGTGTACTGTTAACACCTTGTAATAGGTCCATGGTTAACACATGTAATTTATCACAAACCCATTATGTATTGTCCCACGGACAGACGGTGCACCAACTAAATCAATTTGAACAGAATGAACCACGTCAGCTTACAAATATTATGAAGAAATAAGGCATACACGGTGATTCAACAGCACAACAGAAAATTAGCTCATGGCAGTTTCTTAACTTAAGTAAGCGACTCTAAAGACATTAAGATACTGTCTTAGACATTGCCCAACATTCTAATGTATTGCAGGCTGCAGCCATTTACTTACCGAGCAGAGCCAGAGCCAGAGCAGAGCTGATAACATTCATCATGGACGTGAAGTGAAGTGAAGTTGTCTTGGCGCAAAGGAGCGCGATTGTACGAGAGGACAGCACGAGATATCGCGAGAGTTAATGTTGACACGATTGACTCACTTTCTCCTAATATGAGCTGAACATGTTAATACAACTCTCTCTGCCTATCATGTTGTTTCTGCATGATGGGATGTAGTTCCTACATGATCCGGTTACATTTTGCTTCAGAACATGACACAATTGTCTTAGATGGACATAATATGCTTACATAAATCCAACAGATGGCTGATGCCCTTTTTTTCAGTGCATGTGCAGATTTACTTTTGTCTTGGTGATTCTGGCAAGGCCACGGAATGGGACAAGTTAAGTCTCTGTGCCAACACAATTATTCACCAAACTCTCATAGGCCAAATGTTCATATTATTTATTTGATAAAGTAGGGTTTAAATAAATGCCTTTAAAGTAGTTATTTTATTAGCAGCCCCAGACAATGTCAAAAAGTGGACACTGGAGATCAGGAATCACAAATTAAAAGGCTGGAGATAGACTGGTGTCAGGAATAATCAATTTATTCTTCAATAGTCAGAATACAGCATATGGGTAAAGCATCAGCACAAAACTACAGTACACTACTGGGCTCAGAAACTTCTGTCTGAAACAGCCAGTGTTACATTCATATACTCTTCTTCCAACAAAAAGTTTTACGTCATTCCCTTTTCATGCAACCGCAGATTAATTGGCCTAAATTACCTACAATCTAGAGTTGAGCCACATTGATGTCATACTAATTGTATGAGGTGGGAGCATGTGAATAAAGACAATAACTACATCTAACACACAAACAGACACTGACCTTGAACCAGGCGCACCACAGAGCTAAAAAATTATATATTTTCATAGATATGAAAATATCAAAGGGTCCTCTTTAGATGCTTTTGACTGAACTTGTTTTAAGCACATATCTCAGAAGAATCACATACAGTGGCGAGAAAAAGTCTGTGAACCCTTTGGGATTTCTTGGATTTCTGCATAAATTGGCAATACAATGTGTTCTGATCTCAGTAGATAAACACAGTCTGCTTAAACTAATACATGTCTGTCTGTCTGTCTGTCTGTCTGTCTGTCTGTCTGCCATAAATGTGTTCTGATCGTCATCTAAATCACAACAGTAGACAAACAGTCTGCTTAAACTAATTCCTCACAAACAATTATATGTTTTCATGTTTTTATTGAAGACAACATGGAAACATTGGAATTGCAGGTTGGAAAAAGTATGTGAACCTTTGGATGTAATAACTGGTTGACCCTCCTTTAGCAGCAATAACCTCAACTAAATGTTTCCTGTAGTTGCAGATCAGACCTGCACAACGGTCGGGAGGGATTTTGGACCATTCCTCTTTACAAAACTGTTTCAGTGCAGGAATATTCTTGGGATGTCTGGTGTGAATCGCTCTCTTGAGGTCATGCCACACCATCTCAATGCGAGGCATGGTTCACATCAGGCAAAGCTTCTTGAAAACAATGTTTTTTAGGACAGTGCATCTTTAACCAACACATCCAATCTCCTCACACTGATTGGACTCCAGGTTGACTGACTCCTGGCTCCTATTAGCTCTTGGAGAAGTCATTAGCCTAGGGGTTCACATGCTTTCCCCAACCTGCAATTTCAATGTTTACATTTGGTGTTCAATGAAAACATATAATTTTTGTGCGGTATTAGTTTAAGCAGACTGTTTGTCTACGGTTGTGATTTAGATGAAGATCAGAACACATTTTATGACAGACAGACAGACAGACAGTATTCCCAGATAGCAGACAAACAGTCAGTGCGTTTACATGCAGACTCATAATCGGATAACTAAACGAATAAGACCTCAACAGGACTTTTAAACTGCATGTAAACACCTTTATCCGATCTACTTCGGACACAAATCGGCACAATAACGGACAAGAGAAGTCGGATAAGAACACCTAGATAATTCGTTCATTGTCGGCTTTCTCTCTGCATGTATACAGGGATCGGATATCGCATATCGGACTTCTCGTTCTGTGCTTGTGTGCCTGCGCGTGATAGGCTACACCATGGGTTATTGACGGAAGAGAACCGGACGTGGCTCTAAAACCACTTGTTGAAAGCATGGTTGAAAGGGCTACAGCGCCACCTATAGCATAGTGGAGACAGCCATGCATCGGACATTTATCCGATTTCTGAAAGGCCATGTATACTCAGACAAGAGTAAAGACACGGTCCGTTTGAGTGTCTTGTTCGATATATGTGATAATCCAATCTAGTTGTGCCATGTAACCGCACTGATTGATTCAACATTGAATCAAGGTTAATGCGTTGATCTAATTAACATTGAAACAATGTTGTTTTCTGATGGTTTTGGTTGATTTATGACCAGGGGCCTATTTCAGGTAGCTGGTTTTGAGGCAACCCAGAGTTTGTTCGCTCTGAGTTAGTGGAAACTCTGGGTTTTCCGTTTCAGGTAGCAGGTTCAGCGCAACCGAGAGTCAGTTACTGCGGCAACATACGCCGTGGGTCTAACCTGCTCGGGAGGTGGTTAGACCTACCCGAGTTTGTTTTCACTTTACGCTGCAGCTCCGACTGAAGAAAGAGTGTCACTGTCACACGCGTCCCTGTACAGTTTGAAGCAAAATCACTCCATAGAAATCTCCATCGGGTGTTTTTATCATTTCCTGATGATTTTACGTTTGACCGATCATTTATCTGATCAGTAGCCTTGTTCTCAGCCGTTCATATAGGGCCTAGGCGGCCACTTTACACATCGTGACATGCTCTACATTCAGATGAATAAACATATTTGTATTATATACTTTTTAACGTCTGTGCCACTGAACAGATTTATGTCAGGTGGATTCATGTAACGCTGCGGCTGCACGCAATCGTTACTGTTCACTTGTGCGATCCTAAAGTCACAGACGAGCCTCGATAGCCTAATATGAATATAAAAATTATATAATCATTTAAACTGTGATCACTTGAGGAAAATGGATCTGGTAATAAATCAATCAGGCTCTTCAATGGAAACTGTCACCTAATGTGTCTGTTTACTGCACAGTATTAGGCCATAGCTTGCCAACATATTATACAGCGAATATAAAACACTGCTGATATGCGTAACTTTTAAAAATAGACTATGGCTTCTCATACGGAAGCGAAATTATTCTCTTGACAAACAAGGTTTGCTCTGATTTTTTCTGAATTGCCGAGGAGATTAGATCAGAGTTATGAGATAATATCCTGTTAATTCTTCTCCATACCATAAACTCATTCGTTAATATTTCTAACTCTAGTGGGAGGAGCGGAGATTTTTTTTTTCTTTTTTGAGAAGTGGAGAAGTGGGAGGATCAATCATATGTTTCTCCTGTTTCCATGGTGAATCATGTTATCAGCGATCCATTGACGATGGCTTTTATGCACACGCTCCACCCAGAGTGAACACGCTCAGAGTTGATTAACCCAACGCTGATCCACTGTTCTGAAACCAAAAACCCAGAGTTGCTTGTCAACCCTGCGCTCTGAGTTGACCAACTCAGAGCGCAGGATTAAACTCAGAGTATGTAAAACCAGCTACCTGAAACAGGCCTCAGGCTTGCACCCTATCATTGAAACTTCAATCATAACAATGATCAGTCTCTGGTGGTATTTCAACATGATGATCAATATTGAAAAATTATTGTAATATGATTGTGTGAATGTCGATAGTTAGCCTGCTATCGGTGTATGAATGTGTGTGTGAATGGTAACGTGGGAAAGGAAAACAGGTCTCCCTTGTAAAAGAGTCTTCGGTCTCAATGGGATTTACCTGGAGAAATAAAGGTTAAAAAAAAAAAAATCATCAGAGGACATAGAATGCTATATAATGGAATGTTCCTTTGATCTTGTTTTTGTAGTAGTAAGATGATTGAACATTGAAATTTCAACCATGACAATCTGGCTCTGGTGGTAATTCAACATTGAATAAATGTCAATTTTATCATTGAAACTTCAATCATAACAATGATCAGTCTATGGTGGTAATTCAACATTGAATTCATGTCTCTTTTATCATTGAAATTTCAATCATAACAATGATCAGTCTATGGTGGTAATTCAACATTGAATTCATGTCTCTTTTATCATTGAAATTTCAATCATAACAATGATCAGTCTATGGTGGTAATTCAACATTGAATTCATGTCTCTTTTATCATTGAAATTTCAACCCTGACCATTCTGATGAAACAGATGGAATTTCAACATTGAATCAATGTCGCCCTGCTATCTGGGTAAGCAGACTGTGTTTGTCTACTGTTGTGATTTAGATGAAGATCAGAGCCCATTTATGCAGTAATCCCAAAGGGTTCACATACTTTTTCTCGCCACTGTATGAGAAAAACAAAACTGAATCAACTAAAAAGGCCAAATGCTATCATCCTTATATAGGGAATGTCAAAGCTGTGGGACTATAACTGAAAAAGCTGGTCTCCTTTTGTAGTGAAGCGGCCCAGGGGAACAGTCCTTCCATTCCATGTGTTCTTATACTGCTATTCCACTAGGCTACATTTTATTTGATAACTTAGGTTACTTAGCACATTGAATAATTTCATAAACTTTTTGTTAATTCTGTTGATAATACGTGTTATCAGTAGTAGTACTTTTTTAAAGTAAAATTTGAAATGTAGGACTTTTAATTCATAGAGTATTTTAACACTGTTGTTCTTAGTGTCATTAATAAATGTGGTCTTTGCTTTTTATTGAACATTTTGGCCTGTAAAACAAGCCTCACAGTCACAGTTGAAAAGTGGACAATATTGTTTGGTCCTGTGGCTGGCTGCAGCTCAGACTTAATTGATGGGCCATCAAGGGGAGGGGCTGCCCCCCACACAGGTGCAGTCTGTGCAGCACGTGCACTTCCCGCACTTAACTTCAGTCAGTAGGCGAGGTCATCATGGAGGAGCGTGGCAGAAGCCTAGACCGATTTTCAAGAAGAATTCAACGACTTAAAATTCATCACGACGCCTGCTTAAGGCGTTGTGAATCGGTAAGTAGTTTGTTGGTATTTTAAATATCATGCTTTCAATTTATGCTCACTGTGCAGTGTTATTTAAAAAAAAAAAAAATGTTTTTTTAAGAATTGTCAATTATAGTATATTGAGTAATAAATGACTTTTTTGTGTTCTCCAATGTGTATTGAAATATTATAACAAACGGAGCTCAAACGTAGGCCTATATGTTTTGCATGGTGCTGGGAAGTGCATTGCAATTTTAGGCGTTAAGGGGTTAAGTTTTATATGGTCTGCTACACCAGACATTAGGGAGGGAAAATCCAAAATATCTACTGGTTAACACGGAATGTCACGGAATTCGCCATTATTTTGGTGAAATTCAGTTTACAAGGCAAAGGGATACAACACGGTTGAAATTAAAGCAGAACTAGGGAGGAATTTTGGTTTGGCGACATCTAAAGACCAAAATACTGCCGTGAAAAGTAGAGCCTGGCCGCAGTAACACACGGCGCCAAACCCCTTTCACAAATCTGTCTATTCAATGTTTACTTATTAATTTATCCATACACGTAACTCTGGCATGTACATAACTTAATTTATTGTTAATAATATGGTCTGTATATAAATTCGGCATATGATTAAAGCATCTAATCATGTTAAACGTTTACTGTTATAAGTTATTAATGCCACTCGCTCCCGCAGATACACAGCACAGGCTAGTCTTATATTCAGCCATTGCTATAGGGAGTGTTGTATTATGGAACGGCCGCTGCGGTACGAAATTCCAGTCTCAACAATGTTTCCTACATGCAATTATAACTCTAGCGTCTACAGCCCGTTGTTTTCATGTAGTGTAACTTGTATTTATGTCTTACATTATTCAGCTGTTGCCGTGATGTCGGCTAACGCTGATGCTAACGTTAACTAGCTCTCCGTCGCACAACAGACTGTAGGTTGGTGTTAAAGCCCGCTGTTGGGTGAAGCGCTGTCCCACAGGTGCCATGGACCTATAAAGCCTGTCCAATATTCACTCTAGTCCAGCTTCTTGAAAAGTTTATATGGACTTTATTATTTATGTAAAAATAATATTTAATGTTTCACTTGAAGCACAAATTGAATGGCTTTATTTTCTGTTATAGGCCTACAACAAATATGTTTTTTCGTTTTTTTTTAAGCACTGAAAACGGTGCAATGTTGTGATGTATTTTAAATGTAGTCTTATATCTGATTACATTGTTAGAATATTATTTGTTTGCATTAATTAGACACTCGTTCTGATGATGAATTTAGTGTTAATTGTAAAAAACGGAAGTCATGAGATTAAAACGGAATTTGTGAAAAAATTAATCGGAATTTGGAAAAAAATAAAATGGATTTCATAGGGCCCAGCTCCGAACATACGCACACAGAATTAAAAAAAAAAAAGTATCGTCTCTCCTCCCCTCTCTCTCTGAAAACGTCCCCAAAGCATGTTCAGAATTTTGGAACTTGTGACGATTTTTTTTTTAATGTACTGTAGCCTATCATTTACTTGTGTTATGTGAGCCTTTGTTATGGCAAAGCTGTTTCAGGAGATAACATGAATATTTTTTATTTTTTATGATAGATCCAGGAAGAGAGGGAAATGTTGCCAACTCAGGTATGTGCCAGCACAAAACCCTACTTGTTACTGTGATACAGATGTAGTTCTTCACTGGAAAAGTTAGTTCGCTCTCTGTTCACTAGCCTAGTGTTGCCACCTGTCCCGTTTTTCCCAGAATTGTTCTCTTTTTTTCACCAGCTGTCCCGGGATAAAATAAATCTCTCCTGGGACACAATTTGTCACGTTTTTTGGGGGGGAAATGCCAAAACCTCATTTGATTTCCTTAGTTCAGTAGTTAAGGCCGTTTCACACGGGCCGAGGCGTTTGTTGCGCCAACTAATTCTCAATGGAGAGGCGAGCGGGGCCGGGCAGAGAGAAAGCGCAGCGTTCCGACAAGCGTGCAGGGGCGGTCTCAACGATCTCGGGGCCCGTTTCAAGACCCATTGTGGGGCCCCCACTTTTTTTTTTTTTTTAAATAAATAATGCTTGTGCATGCTCCCCGAGAAAATTTAAAAAAAAGATTGTGGAAACCATTTGGTTCATAGACGGATTATGAGATAATGGGTCCATGGACTCTTAAAGGGCCCCCGACTCCTCCCTGTCCAGTCAGGTACACTGACTTTTCCGCACAGATACATACAATTACTGGCAAACATATTAAGGAAGTCAGTGTTTCCCACAGGGTTTTGGGATACATCGGGGATGGAGGGGCCCATTTCAACAGATAAAGGGTGGATAGCTACTTTTTATGAACAGCATAGAATTTACACATAGAAAGCTTATTCCTGTATGTGTGTGGGGGCCTTCAAGGCCCCTCATGAAGCCCCTAAGACAGAGCTAATAATGCTTTAGTTTTGCACTTGCTTTTCTATTTTTCACCTACTAGTTGAGGGACCATGATGATTTCTTTACTTATATTAGGCGATTCCTTTTTGGACCCTGTTATTGACATGAGTGACTGAGCTCTTTGACAATGCGACATGTAAAGTTACTATCAGTATTTTTGGCTTAGGGCCCCTTTGAGCCCCTGGGCCTGGTTGCATGCAATTTTCTTCTCAAAGTGCACCAGATGTGCACTGTACTGTAAGAAGCACTGTAGGTGTTTATGGTTATTAAAGGTCATTACACTGGGCAGTCTGAACTGGTAGCCTAATAATGGCCGAGCCCTCCGCCCCAAACATCAAGTGTCCCTTTTTCTCCTAAATCCAAGGTGGCAACCCTACAAGCTCTGCATAAACTGAGCCTGTGCTACGGCCATGGATGTATAAAAGAACGGCTACGGCTAACAGCTAAGCTCAGATATATGGGTTTGCGCATCTGATTACAGACGCACAGATTGTGATGCACAGATTGTGATACACATCTGATTATACATACACGCTAATGTTTTATCTCATCACAGCACCCTTATTTGTGACAAATTCCCAGTCCTATCAAACATCATTCTAAGCTGTAATGTTAATTTCCTAATGAGGGTTATGCTTTTTGCTTACAGGCGGACAGTGAGGAGAGTGATTCCTCTGAATTAACCAACAATACCGGATCGGACAAAAGCTATGAGCCAACTCTAACCCTAACGTCATCTACGTCCAGTGATGATGACGTTGGCGTACTCCCAGACAAACTGTCATCTAATGAGGATACCTCCAGTGAGGATGATTCCAAAGGTCAGGACACACATTCACAAGATCAGCATAAAGATAAGTTCACTGTTCGAAAAAATAAGAACCTGAAAACTTATGTGAAAAGAAAAAAAAATGAAGAAAAGAAGAAAACGCATAATGCAAAACCATCTGTGACAATAAAAACATGTACTAAAAGGGGAGACGGAAAACGAGCTTGGGACAAAAGACATTTTTGCCTCTACTGTGGTAAATCAAACTCAAAGATGGCTCGGCATTTGGAAAGAAAACATATGGAGATCAAAGATGTCGCCTATGCCTTCAGCTTTACAACAGGTTCAAAGGAAAGAAAGGTCCTTTTGGAACAGCTACGCAACAAAGGAGACTTCAAGCACAATACAAAAGTCCTGAAAGAAGGCAGAGGACAACTGGTAACATGGAAGCAGCCTTCTGACGATGCTTCTGTTCAGGATTATTTGCCCTGTCCGTGCTGTTATGGAATGTTTGTAAAGAAAGATTTGTGGCGGCATCATTCTTTATGTAGAACAAGGG
Organism: Ammodytes marinus; assembly: GCF_949987685.1. NCBI lineage: Eukaryota > Metazoa > Chordata > Actinopteri > Uranoscopiformes > Ammodytidae > Ammodytes > Ammodytes marinus. The sequence goes on from NC_137226.1 coordinate 1,994,733, forward strand.
AGTTATGTGAGACAGATGACACAAAGAAAAGAGGACGAGTACAAAGTCGTGCTGCCCGTCTTCTTCCAATAGCAGCTTCCTCTGGGGCATACACAGAGATTGTTAACAACATGAGACAAGATGATGTTTCCTTTCACATTCGGAGTGATACTTTGATTTGCAACTATGGTGAGTCACTTTATGGAAAACACGGGCGCATGAAGTCAAGGCACCAGTACATTGCACAAAGAATGAGGGAGCTTGGACGATTCGTTTTGGTTGCTAAAGATATGGACAAGACGGTGAGTGGTCTTAAAGATGTATGTGTCCCTTCAAAATTTCCGCTTGTTATCAAAGTGGCAAAGAGACTTTCAGAGTTTAGTCCAGGTAAGAATGAGTACGGAAAAGCCTCCACAGCAGTCAAACTTGGGTTCTGTCTTAAAGGAGCTGTGCAGGTTTTGATTGGACAGACTCTCATGATGGATGATGACCTGGCAGAGAAGAAGGCAAAGAAATTCTTGGAGCTTTTAGACCAAAACTGGAAAACCCATGTTTCTGTCAGTGCTCACCAAACAATACAAGAAAAGAAATGGAATAAAAAAGATGACATCCCCCTCACCAAAGATGTGATGACTTTAAGGAACCACCTCAGGATGGTGGAGGATGAAGCCAGAGAGGAACTGACCCAAGAGTGCAGTATAACGGCGTACAAAAAGCTAAATGAGACTGTTCTGGCGCAAGTTATTGTTTTCAACAAGCGCCGTGAAGGGGAAGCGTCCCGCTTCCCTCTGGAGGCCTACACAGAAGCAAGCACAAATCCCATCAATGAAGACATTTACGAAACTCTGACCCCAGTAGAAAAAGAGCTTAGTAAGAGACTAACCCGTATAGAGGTCAGAGGGAAAAGAGGCAGGAAAGTCCCTGTCTTTTTTACTGAGAGAATGAAGGAGTCCATTGATTTGTTGATTCGGATGAGAGCTGAAGCTGGCATACCTGCTAACAATCCCTATCTCTTTGCAAGGCCAGGTGCTCTGACAAATATACGTGGTTGTGACTGTTTGCGAAAATATGCAGACGAATGTAAAGCAGAAAACCCTAAACTCCTGAGATCAACCAAATTAAGAAAACAAGTGGCCACACTCTGCCAGCTCTTGGATCTAAGTGAACAAGAACTAGAACAAGTCGCAAGATTCATGGGACATGACATCAGAGTTCATCGGGACTTTTACAGGCAGACAGACAAAACTTTTCAAATAGCAAAGATAAGCAAACTTTTGTTTGCTATGGAACAAGGCACTGGGAGCTTAACCGGGAAGAACCTCAACTCGCTAGATGTTTCTGTGTATGGTATGTATGCACTGAAAGTAACATTGTTTTTTCAGTATATAAACAGTATTTTTGTAAGTAGAGTGAAACATCAAATGAGATTATGTAGCTATTCTAATAAACGATTCTTTGTACTTTAGAATTTGACATATCAGTATTAATCATTGACTCTTTTGTCTTCCACAGATAAAAGTCTGATATTTTCGCAGACAGTCACATCCACATCCACTGACGTCCCACATACAGGGAAGCGAGGAAGAGACTTGGACAAAGGTGGGTTTTTGACATAAGGATGCTCTCCATTTAAAAATGTGAAAAACTGAAAAACTTGTATCTATAATCTGATGGCAAGTCTCCAACTGTATGCCTTCAATATGTCCTCCGTCTGTACACTGAATGTAGGTGTCACATTTAGTCTGTTCCTGTTTTTCAGACCCTCTCGCCAAAAACAAACGGAAGTCCCTCGACCGAGAGAGTGAGAGTTCAGACACAGATAGTGAGTTGAATGGCTTATTATGAACTATACTAAACATTCTGTCAAAAGATTTTGTGTCGTAAAGAGTGTGATTTGTGACACAACCAAAAAAACCGATATTGCATAAAATGAAACGATAGACGTTTATGTTTCGTCAGACGATATATCGTCATATCGCACAGCCCTAGTAGACCTCAGTTCGTTGAGAGTTAATAGTGCAGGATGTAGTAAATGAGTGATCCTTAGACACTTAACTTTTTCTGTTATGCAACCTCATTAATGTAACTATTCTAATAAACGATTCTTTGTACTTTAGGATTTGACATATCAGTATTAATCATTGACTCTTTTGTCTTCCACAGATAAAAGTCCCACATCCACTGACGTCCCACATACAGGGAAGCGAGGAAGAGACTTGGATAAAGGTGAGTTTAAATGTGAAAAATATCCCGATATAGGTCATTTCATATCCCAATAACGATACATTTCACGATATAGCATATTTTATGTAAATTAACATAATAAAAATGTAATATAAATGGCCTTTCTCTTATTACATTTTGAATTATATACAGGACAAATAAAAAGTATTTACAGCTATTGGATTATTTTTTCCTTTTATTCAAACTCAAATTTTCAAGCATGCAACAAAGTAGAAAATGCTCATGTTATCTGACCGTCCAACTTAATACTGTAGGCCTACTTACAACGTTAGTATTTTAGTCTGCAATAGCGCACCGTTCTCTACACCTTGTAATTCAGTGTATTTTTTTTTTCTTTCTCTAAAATATCATAATTTCCAATTCAGTGCAAATAGCCTGCAATGTAAATGTTTTGGGAGTCCTTCCTCCACGGCTTATTTCAGACTGTGTGGACTCACACTGTACGCCCGGTGGTTGCTATGACACTGCTGCAGGCGAGGCTCCAGTCGCCCTTCGTAGCGAAAATGAAAGTTAAAATGAACGACTGGGGGCTGCCACTAACGTTCATGAAGTTTTTGGTGTGAGCGCAGGATAACAAGTAGCTATTGCAAATGACAGGCTTTCTTTTCTGTTCTATCACGAGAGTACCAGTGATGGAAGTGCAGCGGGGCTAGCAAGCGCTGCCTTCCTGTGTGTGTGCTCTTCAAAATAAGTCAACTTGCGTTTCTCAAGTTAAATGCTTTTAATGTGAAGCGTAGCTGTAGGAAATGTTCAGTTTGAATTAACAGTAACTTAACTGCAAGCTACATCAATAGTTTGTGTCGTAAAGAGTGTGATTTGTGACACAACAAAAAAAAAACGATATTGCATAAAATGAAACGATAGACGTTTATGTTTCGTCAGACGATATATCGTCATATCGCACAGCCCTAGTAGACCTCAGTTCGTTGAGAGTTAATAGTGCAGGATGTAGTAAATGAGTGATCCTTAGACACTTAACTTTTTCTGTTATGCAACCTCATTAATGTAACTATTCTAATAAACGATTCTTTGTACTTTAGGATTTGACATATCAGTATTAATCATTGACTCTTTTGTCTTCCAGAGATAAAAAGTCTTCCAGAGATAAAAAGTCCCACATCCACTGACGTCCCACATACAGGGAAGCGAGGAAGAGACTTGGATAAAGGTGGGTTTTTGACATAAGGATGCTCTCCATTGAAAAATGTCCCTTTAGAAAAACTTGTATCTATAATCTGATGGCAAGTCTCCAACTGTATGCCTTCAATATGTCCTCCGTCTGTACACTGAATGTAGGTGTCACATTTAGTCTGTTCCTGTTTTTCAGACCCTCTCGCCAAAAAGAAACGGAAGTCCCTCAGAGACCGAGAGAGTGAGAGTTCAGACACAGATAGTGAGTTGAATGGCTTATTATGAACTATACTAAACATTCTGTCAAAAGAGGCTGCCAGTTTTTTATATATATATACTGTATATATACTTTAAGCTTTTTCGTTAATAGCAAATACTAGTTAACTCTTACAGTAAATTCATATTTTAATCTAACTGATGTAGGTGTCACATTTAGTATGTTCCTGTTTTTCAGGTGGAGGTTCTGACCCACTCCCCTTAAGCAGATGGAAGTACGTCAGTGCCCTAGATCTTGCGGGTTTAGATACAAATGGTGAGTTGAATGACTTTAATATAAACAGTTTAATACAACACACCTGAACCTGTAATATCCATTGTACCTGAGGTTTCACTCACAAACAAGCTAATGTTTCTCTTACTGTTGTAGATCAGAGCCTGGGGGAAAGCCCTCTCGCCAAGAAAAAAGAAAAAAAAAAGAAAGCAGTTACGGACAAGGGTAAGCTTTTAAAAATGACTCAAAAAAATGAAAGCTACTATAAGAGGCGTCTTCGAATGTTAACTCACATTTTTGTCTTCTACATTTGTAAAGCCTCAGGAAATAAAGGGAAAGTGTCTTGTGGCTTGCTAGCCGTATTGGATTGCACATTAATTGCAGTCTCTATGAACATGTTTTCACTCTGCTATATATTTACAAATATGAGTATTTTCAGTCTGTCTTCCATTTCTACACTCAAACTGATATGGTCTAAAGAGCAATATTAGGTGCTCCACAGTATTTTCAGCTATCTCTGGCCTCTGACAGTTTTTACAATCTAGCGTTATGTTCATTCATGATTCATGTGTGTTTACCATGATGGCTTGATAGACTCAACCCTCACTTGTAGACCTCAGTGCATTGAGCCACAGACTTACCCTGGCCTCACACTGAATGCCTCTGATAGGCCTGGGGTTGCTCAGACCGCTCCTATTGAGCTGCTTGTTCAGTCTAGAAGCAGAGCTGCTAGCATTTGTTGGGCTATGGGGGGCTAGATGGGACAGGATGTTCTCACAGCGCTGCAGGGCTCACTCGGTTTGGCTACTTCCTGAAGACACGCTCATCCTCATCTGTAATTGGCTGTTGCCTTTGAATTGTTGCTCCTCATTTTCATAAAGTTCAGCTCCGCTCAACTTCAGAGTGGCTTTTGTTGGCGCTCAGATCGCTTTAATTGCGATGCTGAAGGTAGCAAACGCTCCAGATGTCTGTCTGTCTCTCTGGTCAAGAGCGCACATACAGTGGAGAAAATTATATTAAAAAGTATTTGATCCCTCACTGATTTTGTAAGTTATCCCCCTGTGACATAAATGTATGTCTATAATTTTAATGGTAGCTGTATTTGAACAGTGAGAAATCAAAAAGAAAATCACTTTAAATAAAATATATTGTTTTGCATTTCATCGCTTGGCAACTCGAAGCTTCAGCTCCCTCCACAGATTATCTATAGAATTGATGGGCTTCTCTGTTGCCTAGGTTGACTTTTTTTCTTTTAACTGTACAGTTCTTGATGCTGCATAAATTATACTCAGAATTTGGACACTAATGAAATGGTGAGTTAATAGTGCAGGATGTAGTAAATGAGTGATCCTTAGACACTTAACTTTTTCTGTTATGCAACCTCATTAATGTAACTATTCTAATAAACGATTCTTTGTACTTTAGGATTTGACATATCAGTATTAATCATTGACTCTTTTGTCTTCCACAGATAAAAGTCCCACATCCACTGACGTCCCACATACAGGGAAGCGAGGAAGAGACTTGGATAAAGGTGGGTTTTTGACATAAGGATGCTCTCCGTTTAAAAATGTGAAAAACTTGTATCTATAATCTGATGGCAAGTCTCCAACTGTATGCCTTCAATATGTCCTCCGTCTGTACACTGAATGTAGGTGTCACATTTAGCCTGTTCCTGTTTTTCAGACCCTCTCGCCAAAAAGAAACGGAAGTCCCTCGACCGAGAGAGTGAGAGTTCAGACACAGATAGTGAGTTGAATGGCTTATTATGAACTATACTAAACATTCTGTCAAAAGATGCTGCCAGTTTTTTTTTATAGATATATATACTTTTAAGCTTTTTCGTTAATAGCAAATACTACTTCACCCTTAGAGTAAGTTCATATTTTAATCTATCAAAATGTTTTTGGGTACAGTGTAACTGTTAAGATGGGTAGTAATCCATGACATTGAACATTAGTTTTTCTTGTGGCAGTGACATTAATTTCCCCTTGTGATACAGCTGAGTGACAACTGGTTCAATGATATTCTCCTGCCTAGAGTTTTGACCTGTTATCTAATAGAAGTCAGCTGTCAAAGTTTGGGTGTGTGATGTCTGATGTCATTGCAGATCAGAGAGCAGGGAGTAGCCTACTACACAAGGCTAAAGGTCAACTGCAGGAAAAAAAGAGTAAGTTCTTAAAATTATGCAAAAAAAGTTAAGCTACCATTGGGAGTTATTTGTAAATGTCAATAACTCCACTTTGTCATCATTTGTAGAGCCTCCTACAGGTGAGAGGAGGCCATGGACGGAGGGAGAGAGGGCTGCGATCAATGACAACATGTCACGGTTCATTGACGAGCGCAGAGTCCCGAGAAAGGTCGAATGCACAAAGTGCATTGAAGAGGAGACGGTGCTAGCGAGCAGATCGTGGAAGGATATAAAGAACTTTGTCCACAATAGAATAGCGACACTTAATCGCCAATCTACCACACGCAAGCTCAGATTTTAAAATAGGAGCTTGCGTGTGGTAGATTGGCGATAGCTACGTATACGGTATGGTCTAACATGACACTACAGAGGGATTTAAACAGCATTTATTGTGCAATGTTCTGCTCTTTGGATGGGTAGGGGAGGGGGTCAATATGTTTGTACAGTCCCCTCCATAAGTATCGGAACAGTGAGGCCAATTCCTTCATTTGCTCACTTGGATCTAAGTGAGCAAGAACTAGAACAAGTTGCAAGATTCATGGGACATGACATCCGCGTTCATCAGGACTTTTACAGGCAGACAGACAAAACTTTTCAAATAGCAAAGATAAGCGAGCAAGAACTAGAACAAGTTGCAAGATTCATGGGACAAAGTATTTGCGACAAAATATTACGGTTTATTCACTTTAATTTATTTAAAGTCTATCTGTTCCAATACTTCTGCTCGCCTAAAAATGTGTTGTTCCTTTTCAAAAAATGATATCTTCTCAGTTGTGTATCGGATCCAGATGTGAATACCTGGAAATGAAAGCTGAAATGTTGATCTATTGTCTCATATTCATATTTTGGTGTCAAACCCAAATGTTTCCAGTCTACAGAAAAAAATAAAGGAATTGGCCTCACCGTTCTAATACTTATGGAGGGGACTCCATATGTAAAGCACTTTATGGTGACTTTATGTATGAAGTTACACAAATCTGTTTGGTGTGTTCGGTGACGTCGACCGTCGTAAAAGTCGTCGGGCTTCTTTTCAGCCGATTGAACATGGCGGGCAGTCTTTCAGTTGGCGCAATTTGATTTGTGGAGGGCTAGCGACAGTGAAGCCCGGAAGTTTGGCGGGTAGCACATACAGCTGACAACAGTTAGCCATTGTTTTAATGTGTTTTGTTTCGTTATACACACACAATGTGTGTTTACCATGATGGCTTGATAGACTCAACCCTCACTTGTAGACCTCAGTGCATTGAGCCACAGACTTACCCTGGCCTCA
>NC_137226.1:2012037-2039537 GCF_949987685.1 Ammodytes marinus
AGCATCCATGAGTGGTCGTTCCCCCCAATGCAGCCGTCAGCACCCTCTCCTTTGCGCCTGATTCCTGGGTACGTGACGGCGATGTAGACCCTCCCTTGGCACTCAACCTCCCAGTAGCAAAGGCCGGTCAGTCCAGTTGTACACAGCACCTGGAGCCAGCAGTCGAATCTGTCTGGGTGATTCGGCTGTGGGTGATTTTTTTTTCCGGCTTTTTGGACCGTCGCTTTCGTGAAGTCGTCGGACAGTTTGAGGTTCCTGTGCGCTGTGTTTGGGTCCAGTGAGAGCTCGCAGACATCTGACGGAAAGATCAAGGCAAAAAAAGTATAAGAATAGTGCGTAACTTTTTCATAGAAAATTAATGTCCGTTACATTCAAGCCATCGCCAAACAAGTTGATACAAATTTGATTAAGCCTATTATCAGCTCCACAAAACTCTCTGTATTTCTCAGTATGGCAGCGTTAACAAACTGGTGCATCCCCTCCCTCCCCCCGCCCCCTCCTGACACTGGTGCAGGAGCTCAGAAAAATCCCCAAGAAGAGCCCAAGAAATGTTTCAGTTGTTGATTCTACTGCTTGTTCATAGAAATGAATGTCAGGGTTCTCAGATTTACTTACATTTCTTCAGACCAGCTTTCATTCTTTGCTCTCCGGCGTAGTCAAGGCTAGAGGAAGGAACACAGTCAGAAATAACTGTTATATGTCATTTTCAACATCTTTATAACAATACTCAACCCTCAACCCTCGAGCGGCTGTGGTGAAGTGTGTAGGGCGGTCATCCACTGGGTTACAGGGTTGGTGGTTCGATCCCCCGTCTCCCCGCCACATGTCCAAGTGTCCCTGGGCAAAGAGACACTGAACCCTAAATGTCTCCTGATAGTTAGCTTGCACCCTGCGTGGTAGCTGCTGCTGCTATCGGTGTTTGAATGTGTGTGTGATTGGGTGAATGTGTACAAAACAATGTAAAGCGCTTTGAGTCTGTGAAAAACCAGGGAAAAGCGCTATATAAGTGGAGTCAATTTACTTTATTTGCATTTTTTATTCATACTTGAGGGTGTCCAGTCTCCATTGAGGATCTTTGAGTCCAGCAGTCAGTAGTGTGACCCCTGATTCTCCTGGGTGGTTGTAGCTCAGGTCCAGCTCTCTCAGATGGGAGGGGTTGGACTTCAGAGCTGTGGCCAGAGAAGCACAGCCTTCCTTTGTGATCATACAGCCAGACAGTCTATCACACACAAGACAGACAGACAGACAGACAGACAGACAGACAGACAGACGCACGCACGCGCGCGCGCGCACACACACACACACACACACATATATATAATCAAATGATGTCGGTTTTGGGAGGCACAGAAAATGACATGTGTGGAACAACTTCATATCTTGCAATTTTAAGAATTTTGAGGACTTCTTGTTTTTCATAGTGGAAAAGCCAAAAATGTCACCAGAGTAGAGCAGAGCCAGAACCCTGTAGTGGAAAAGCGCCACTGTATTGTTTGACTAAAACTGGTACCAGGAATTAATTTGAAACTGTGAACAATACGACATAGGCTATGCTACAATAAGAGACTGGGCAAACACACACCAGTCTTTTGTGAGGTGCAACAAACATTTAGATGGCATTTTTTGTTTGTAGTTATCTTGTCTTTCAACTTGTCCCTTAAAGGAGCAGTGTGTAGAATATATTGGCATTTTTCAGAGCAGCCATGATTCTACAGTTGCACAGAATGGACAAACTTAATGGCCATATGTATTTTTAAAGTGGATGTCCTGGGGAAATGCACCTGTTGGAAGACAGAGAAAAAGTACTATAGAATACATATTGTGTGACTAAAACTGGTACCCGGAATTCATTTGAAACTGTAAACAATGCTATTCCTAAACTGGATAGGGTGGTAGGATGGCCTAGAGGAAAGGTGGCCAACCAGTAACCATGAGGTCTCTGGTTTGATCCCCGGCACTGGACAGGAAGGGGGTTAGTTGTTTAACTAGTAGTGGCTGGTATTACGTCTACTGTGCCCACCATTTCTACCATTGTGTCCTTGAGCAAAACACTTAGCCCCTAACTGCTCCAGGGGCGCTGTACTATGGCTGACTCTGCGCTCTGACCCCCTCTGGAGTGTGGGAACTTGTGGTAAGAGGGGATATGAGAAAATGTGACTATTGACTAATAAAGTAACTTAACTTATCTTAATTGATGTTGGTGTAAAGCAGTGTTACCTGAGCGTTTGCAGGGCACAGTTGGGACTCTTTAGTCCGGCACAGAGAAGTTTCACTCCTGAATCGTGAAGGTCATTGTCACTCAGGTCCAACTCCCTCAGATTAGAAGATTCAGAGCTGAGAACTGAAGCCAGAGCCTCACAGCTGATCACTGACAGATTACAACCATTCAGCCTGAAAAATAATTATCAGAGAAAAATCTAAAATTAGCAATCAGGTATATCTACAGCTCTGAAAACATTTAAGGGACCAGTCTGTTTTCTTCTTAAATCTTCATCTCTACATTACTTAATGGAAATGCTCTAAATCACAATTCTTTTTTCGAAATTCGTAGAATAAAACCAAAATCTTCATTTTACTCAAACATAAACTTATAAATAGCAAAACGAGTTTCTGTGCTCACACACATACAGTGACTTGCTGGAGGCCTTGACCACTGGCAGCAGCTTCAGAAGGCCCTCCTCAGTCGCAGAGTATTTCTTCAGGTCAAACACTTCCAGGGCTTCTTGCGATGACAGTAGGATGAAGACCAGCGTTTGCCACTGAGCAGGACTGAGCCTGTCTGTGGAAAGCCGCCCGGATTGGAGGTACTTCTGTATCTCCTCTTCAAGGCTCTCATCCCTCAACTCGTTCAGACAGTAGAACAGATTGATGCACCTCTCCGGAGATTCATTCTCTCTGATTCGTTCCTTGATGTCCTTGATGGTTTGCTGGTTGTCCTGGTTGCGAAACCATTTTTTCGTTTTCAACAAGCCCTTGAGTTTATCCTGGTTGGTCTTCAGGGAAAGGCCCATGAGGAAGCGCAGGAACAAGTCCAGGTGTCCGTTTGGACTCTGTAAGGCTCTGTCGATGGCGATCTGGTGGACTTCTTGCATGGTTTTCCTCTTGCAAAGATTCAACAGACATTCTCTTGATATCTCTGGGTTGGACAGTACGTTCTTGTTGTCGTTAACGAGGCACATTTCCACGTGAAGAGCAGCCAGATACTCCTGGAAGCTCAGATGGACAAAGCTGAACATCTGGCCTTTGTCGTTGTCCTTCTGCCACTTGTGCACCTCTTTGAAGACCTCCGTGAAAATGCCACAATGTGCGTACTCTTGGGCCTTACGGAAGCTTATGCCGCTCTCTTTAAGGTCTTCCTCGTAGAAGATCTGTTGGCCTTTCTCCAGCTGGTGAAAAGCCAGTTTTGCTAACGTCTGGATGTAGCGAATGCTCTTCTTTAAGCCACACCTCTCTTCCGTCAATGCGATCTGATACATGAGATATTCGGTGTACATCTCCGTCAGGGTTTTGGGCAGCTCTAGCACCTGTCTTGCGGCGTTCAGAACATCCGTCAGAACCGTAGCCGTGACCCAGCAGAAGACCGGGATGTGGCACATGATGAAAAGGCTTCGCGATGTCTTGATGTGGGAGATGATTCTGTCGGCTTGCGTTTCATCCGTGAATCTCTTGCTGAAGTATTCCACCTTCTGTGGATCGGTGAACCCTCTGACCACTGACATGCCGTCGATGTAGTCTCTGTGGATCTGATTGGCTGCTGCGGGCCGTGTTGTTACCCAGACGCGGGCAGAGGGAAGCAGTTTCCCCTTGATGAGAGCTGACAGAAGCACATCCACGGAGGTCGACTGTTTGACATCAAAGTCAGTCGTCTGCTTTTCACTGCGAGACACGTCCAACTGAAGCCGGCTTTCATCCAATCCATCCAACACGAAGAGCAGTTTAAATTCACTCTTGTCGAAATCACGGTTTCCCGATGCCTGTAGTTTCGCGAAGATGTCTTGTAGGTCTTCCTCTGGGATTGCTTTCGCTTCGTAGATACACGTGTGAACCAGCCCTGCCAAAGTAAACCTTTCCCCCTTGTGTAAATTTAATTCGCGAAATGTCATGGGGAAGATGAGATGCACGTCTTGATTTTTGCTTCCCTCGGCCCAGTCCAACACGAACTTCCGCACGAGGAATGTTTTGCCGATTCCCGCAACTCCCGTCGTCATCACCATTCGTATGGGCTTGTGTTTCCCAGTGGGGCTTTGGAATATGTTACTGGGTTCAATTGGTTTCTCTTCGCCTGCTACCTTTGCTTTCGGCATCCCTATCTGGATGATCTCATGCTGTTCGTTGATGTGTACCTCCCCACCGGCTGTGATGTAAAGCTCTGTGAAGATGTCAACAAGCAGCGGCTCATTCATCTTTTCAGTCATGCCCTCTGGAGCGCTCACATACTTGCTCTGCAGGAAGTTTTGGAGTTTCTGTTGAAACACTAGGATCTGTTGTAGAGGCTCGGCATCCGGAATCTCAGAATCTGTTGGGATGAAAAAAAATATGGTAGACTATCTATAGTAAGGTGAAAAAATCAGTTTCCAGTTGTATGAGTGTAGGTAGGCCTTTTAAAGGTGGAGTCAGTGATTCTGGAGAACGCTTGTTGACAAAATCACTTTTTGTCAAAATCAGTGAATATCTCCTCATAATCCGCTACCTGAGGATACTATGTGTGTGCTTTTTTTTCCAAAATCACTGACTCCACCTTTAATGGGAAATGAAGCCTTTTCAATACATTTCTATTGGGTTCATGGGGATAGCAAACCACTTGTGACTAACCGCTAACGAAAGAAAAACAGAACTGCAGCCTCACACTTTGACCGAAAGTTTTAATGTATTTATTCTTGTACCTTGAGGTTGACTGCTGCCCGAAGCTCCTGTGTCATCTGTTGTCAGGAAAAGATATGTATGTCAAAGATAAAACTTCTTTCATATTAAAAAAAGACAGAATTTACAATGTTAAGGTGCATCAGCAATTCAGTAGAAAAGGGGGGCCCACCATGGCTAGTAACAAGTCCGTTTACAGAGCCTAGGCTGAGTATTAACACTTTTTTCAGCATTTTAACAGTACGGACAGGATGACTGAATATGTTGATATACCATGTTTGGTAGCAGTTAATTTTCCCATTGTCCTCTCAGATCTAAAGGTCTCTATGATCTTTAAGTGTGTTTGTGTATTTTGGCGACATACATCTTTTGAACATTTTTATGTTGCGATGAGCTGTTACCCCTCCCGTTCAGAGAATATACAAAAGCTATGGTGGCCTTCGAGGACAAGAAGCTAGTCACTAAAGATTGGCATCATCCACCACGGCCTTTCCAGTCTTTCCACAATATCAAGTGATGAAGTGAAGATGTATTTAGTTATTTATTCAATAGTACTTTTTCTTCTTCTTGGTCTTCCAACAGGTGCATTTCCCCAGGACGCCCACTATATATAAAAACCCATAAGGCCTTTAAAATTTGTCCGTTCTGTGCAACTGTAATCATCAGGAAATTAAGTCTCCTTCAAATTAAAACACTTTCTTTCTTACCATTTTCTTCTAAAATACTGTTTTCCAAACGCAGCACCAGATCATTTTGGCCAATCTTGCCCAGAACATCCTTGGTCACTTCCAGGGCCTGTTTGTTGAAAGCCTTCACAATCAGATTCACTGTGTCCAGCCTGTCTGCCTGTTTCAGCAGGTACTTTCGGATATAGGCGACTCCATTTTGTTTCACAGTCAGCCTCAGTTGGAACTTGAAATATTTAAAATCATCATCTTCCAAATCGTCCAATATCTGCACAAGTAGCTCCTCGACCTTCATCTCTGCATCCTGATGAGATCGGATGTGGAAATATTAACGCATGATGTAATTCTCTCAATGGATTTTGTTACACAGTTAAAGGTGTAGTCAGTGATTCTGGAGAACGCTTGTTTTCCAAATCACTTTTTGTCCAAATGAGTGAATATCTCCTCATGATCCGTGGTGTGTGTGTGTTTGTGTGGGTTCTAGAAAACAATCCAGTGTAAATACACAGCCTAGGCTTGGTAAACTGGTATGTAAACAAATGGTAAACAAAGGAGGCCCACCGTATACAGAGCCTAGGCTGTGTATTAACACTGGACTTTTTTTTCAGCTCACACAGTACAGACAGGTAGCGGATCATGAGGAGATATTCACTGATTTGGACAAAAAAGTGATTTTGACAATAAGCGTTCTCCAGAATCACTGACTCCACCTTTAACTCTACATGGTTTATACACATATTGTATATTTTTTATTACTATATCGTTATCACCAATTTAGCACAACAGAAACATTTCCTTGCTCTTACCTCCTGTCTATACCACTTTAAATCTTCATATCGTAAAAAAACTGAATTTAATAGACTAAATTCAAATCCTATTTTAGCAACACATGTTTAGATAATACGATTGTATAACAGGAACTTTGGGTTGAACCTTGTATATGGATTTTATAGACACTTCCTATAAATATGGAAATAAATTACCAAATGCAATTACACTGATGACTAACATAACAATTCAGTGAGGTTTGGGTCATAAAAATCATAAAATTGCCATGTCATGATTATATAAAGTATCATACGATCATTTTTGTTTTGCACACTCTGAATGTGATTTCCCAGCAGTGTAATAAACCAATCAGAATCGTGGACTTTTGAGCCCGCGGTTAAAGGTGCAAAATTCAGCTGTGGCACTGATTAGGGTTTGATAAATGTATACTGTCTAAATGCTATTGAAGCATAAGAAGAAATTTAACTGGAATATATACAAATAATTATTTCTTAAATTACTTTTAGCCACCAAATTCAGTTCTATATTTTATATCTGTCAGAGTAAAACTAAACTGTACATTTCTCATGATATTTCAGCAGTATTTACCTGTGTGCTGTGAGCTGTATGGGGCGTGGTGTATCACCAGGTTGCTGGTTTGAATCTAACGTTTACATTATTTTTTTATTCCTTGCAGGAACTTTCGCTTCCACCTTTTTGGGAAAATGCTATAAAAATAGCAAAAAATAAGTTTTGAAAATCAACTTGAAACTTCAGGATCCCAAAGGGGACATTTAGATCTATGGTGTTAATGCATTTAAAGTATGCATTCTCTTTACAATGCCATTATATTGTACATTTTCAATTACTTAGGTTAAATGTATTTGGAACATATTGTAAATAATGTTCTTTATATTGCAAATTTCTGATTACTTTAGGCTCTTTTCCCTTTGGTTTGCCTTACATTATTTAAAAAATGTATTACTGTATATATTACTTAAATTATTTTTATCCTTTTCTTCTTATTGTATAATTTTGATTCCTCTGTATGACTGCCACATATTGCAGAAATTGAGAATGTAGTGACTTGCCTTGGCTTTACTATAGTATCGAGACAGGTTTGTTTGGTTATTGACAGCATAAATGAGTCCGAAGAATTTTTCTTATCTGTTAACCATTTTACTACGTGTTTGAAAGTCTGAACTGTCACCACATTATCTACAGTGAACAGATACTATTCTATTATCATTTGAACACAGCAAGTACATGACATTTTCACTTCTGACTTCAAACTACAGATGTCTAAATAATGTTTTCTTATCCAAATTCGGACGTGAAGGCCTCTTTAATAAAAAAATGTTATATAACTTTCAACTTTAAAATCTTGAGCCACTAAAATTCCCCTTCTGATGTGACCGTAGGGCTATATTTAAGAGTGGAGGTGTCCAATCATGGTGCCCTTTCAAATTAAGAAAACAAAATGTATACTAACTTACCCTACATTTGAATTTGATGTCACTGACTACCTATTGCTTATTTTGCCTTTGTATATTACCAACATCATGCTCAAATACCCCTTGTATGACCCTAGGCCAAGGGCAGAAGTCCAGGTTAAATACACTAGTTGGAATTTGGAATTAAAAGTATCACTTAGGAACTCTGCATAAAATATTTTAAAGCCCCCAATTTATAAGATGTTTTAAATCTATCTTGAGGACTGATGTAGATCGTTGATTAAATTGTTGGTTTAAGTTTATCACCTGCATAAAGTTATTTAACAGACACACACACACACACACACACACACACACACACACACACACACAGGCATGAGTTGTAAGATTAATACTAAAAATAAGTGCCAAAATAATGTCTACTAAGAAATGAATGCATTGAAAAATAATTACATCACAAATAAATAATAACAAATTCACTCACTCACTCAAATTATTCCAAAAGATTCCAGCATGTGTGTCCCGACAAAAAAAATTACAAAATAAAATATGAGCTCAGATTTCTACATTCTAGATCCTTGGTTAACGTCCCCGGTAAGACTGATATATGTTTCTCCTCTCCTTCCTCTAACCTCTTACATTATTTCATTCAGATTATTTGCAGTAACAGAGTTTTACTGTGTGGCTATAAAGTTGTAAACCAGTTGCACCAACGAGTCAAAGTCCAAATCGCGTCAATGATACTGTCACTAATCTGTCCTGATGGGAAACGTGTGTGTGTGTGTGTGTGTGTGTGTGTGTGTGTGTGTGTGTGTGTGTGTGTGTGTGTGTGTGTGTGTGTGTGTGTGTGTGTGTGTGTGTGTGTGTGTCTGTGTGTGTGTGTGTGTGTGTGTGTGTGTGTGTGTGTGTGTGTGTGTGTGTGTGTGTGTGTGTGTGCGTGTGTGAATGAAATGTAACACCAAACGAGACCATCAGTGCAAAGAATGCTATTTGTGTATAGTTTTTTTTAATGCCTTTGTCATGGGTACGCTCACCCAGGAACAACAACTGGCGTAGTAAAAACACTACCGCTTTTGTCCAAAGGGGGCGCTAGAATTAACACACACTGAAAGTACCTCGGAGCACCTTTAAATGTATGAAACAGAAGGGGCACCAGGATAGAACCCTGGGGGAGACCTGACTGGAAATGGCTGGGATTTTGAAAGTTTCCTTGAACATAACCTGGAAAAGTATTTTATTTCATAACAATGTAATGAAACACGTTTTGCTTTCAGATTATTTTTATTTGTGGAATCCATTTTTTAGCAGTGATTGAGATTTGAATAAATATACGAGAGGAAATGAACAAATCACAAGAAAGTTCCTCTCCATTAAAAGTGGAGTCAGTGATTCTGGAGAACGCTTGTTGTCAAAATCAGTGAATATCTCATTGCACACTCACAGTATGGACTGGTGGCGGATCTTGAGGAGATATTTACTGATTTTGACAAAAAGTGATTTTGACAACAAGCTTTGCCCAGCTTCTCCTTAGTTTAGTGAGGTTTCAGAAAAATCAAGTGATATTAGTGATAACAGAGGGATTTGATTTGAAAGACAGTCAATAGCGATCAATTAGAGCAAGTTTGCTGATATAGAAAGTATAATATCAAGAACACAGAAACGTCATCATGGCGGGACGCATCACCAGTCGTCCTTGGCACAGACAAATGGTAGAGACATACCGGTACATGGTAAATCATTTCATAAGCCTCCTGTAGATGGAGAAAATAAATTAGTAAAATGGCATAAAGGTTTCCAAAGTTTAAGATTCATCCATCTGACGGAGTCAACAATTCTAGAGAACGCTCGTTGTCAAAAATGTTGTCTAAATCTGTGAATATCTCCTCATGATCCACTACATTTCCGCATTGTGTACGAGGAAAAACAAAACAGGGTTAATACACAGTCTAGCTCCTGTAAACTAGTATGTACAGTAAACTAAAAATATTTATATAAAGGGGGCCCGTCATAACTAGCAACATGCCCGTTTATCGGTATCCAAGTGTCTTGTAAACTCAAAATACAAGGAATAATGGACAAGGAATAATGTTTGTACCATAAGAGTTCATCATAACACAGTCTTCCCCTGGTCCTGTTTGGTAGCCGAAGTTGTCAGGCTGATTTGGACCCCTCCAGTTTGTGTAGTCATTCTCTGAGCCGTCAGTCCAGAGCCACTCTCCCTCCTGGAAGAGAAACAAAAGACTAGGTTTAATTGGGGAAACCTGTTATCTGTCTGCCTTTTTTTTTAAATACATTATTGGCTTCAAAGTTGGAGTCAGTGATTCTGGAGAAGGATTGTTGCCTAAATCCCTTGTTGTCAAAATCAGTGAATATCTCCTCATGATCCACTACCTGAACGTACTGTGCATGGATAGTACAATCAAGCGTTCTCCAAAATCGCTGACTCAACCTCATCATTGGTTGTAGTAGTTTACTAAAAATGTCTCACCTTTACTTCATCAGTTAACCCAATCCAGGTATGTGGATTTCTGCCACTCCCTTGGCGAATCAGCCCCCTCACAAAGTTGTGTTCCTCTAGACTGTGGATTGAAGCCAGGTTTCCATCAAGAGCTTTGCAGGCGGACTGAAGAGAGAGAGACAGAAACACTGAATCATTATGCAACGTTTTTAAAGTATAGTTTAACATTACCGTGAGCTAAATGCTAATTTTAGTTAGCACATCAATGGCGTTTTCCATTATAAATGAGAATTATTATTATAGCAGATTTCTTTTTTTTTCTTTTTTTTTTTTGCTAGCGGTCTATGCACTTGTTACATTTTGCTCACATGGTTGAAAAAGTTCTGTCTTTTAAGACACTGAATTGTACGTTAGATATGCTTTATAATTTGAGATATGGATTTCTTGTATGTATTTGAGATGGCTGAGCAGTAAAGGCTATTTACATGTGCTAAAATTGCCAGTGGAAAAAATGCCCAAAGATCAATATAAACTTACCTCTGCTTCGGCCATGATTTTGCCATCGTTTTTAAAGATGAAACAGCGACATTCCCTAAAGGTCCAACCAGTAGGGCAGTCTGTGTCAGACAAGGTAAATAGAAAAGGGGAAATGGATATTGTTACAGTGAATCTGGCTAGTTGTCAAAAACACTTTTTTTTTTGTTAAAGTCAGTGAATATCACCTTAGATCCGCTACCTGTCTGTACTGTGTGTGCTGAAAAAAAATCCCAGTGTTCATGCATAGCCAAGGCTCGGTAAACAGGTATGTTGCTAGCTAAGGTTGGCCCCCTTTGTTTACATACTAGTTCACAGAGCCTAGGCTGTATATTAACCCAAGTGTATTAATGAACATATATCACACACGTATAAATAAGTTATATATTAACCAACCTGAAGCTTCATCTTCACTGCTGGTGGACCACTGTTAACAGGAACAATACATTAATTTCATCAGCTCGGAAATTGCAATTTTTTAGCATCATCTTAGCATTATCTTAAAGCTCCTGTAGCTTTAAACCCAAACCCACCAAATCCTTCCAACTATATAATTTGGGGAGTTAGTTGCATGGTAGTAAAGCATCTGAAAAGAGTTAGGCATATTTATCAATCCACATTAAAGATATTGTCATTTAAGTTTGATAAACTTCACAGAAATTCATATACAATATGCTCTGGTTCTTATGACACGATACGTTTTTTTGAACCAATCACTGCAGTTCTCTGACCAAACGTTCTATAAAAACAATGACTGTTGCCATGGATAGTGTTTTGAAACAACCACGCCCAGACTAGTCTAGTAAAAAATGTTTTATTTTAAATATTTTTTAACATTTATTTTTGATCAGATTTTTGTCAAGGCTTATTGAGACTCCCAACGTTGATATTATATATTGATTCTTCCTATTTTAGACGATGTTTACAGAGGCTTTAATATCATAAATCAATCAATTCCTTCCAACTACGTAATTTTGGGAGTTAGTTCCATGATAGTAAAGAGGTGTTAATGCTCCAGAAACATTGTACTCACAGTTCCTGAAATCAACAGTCCGCTGGTCAGAGAGAGGAAGAGCACAGAGTGGAAACCTGCTGTCATCTGGAGAATGGCATTACACAGAAAACATTTTTTTTAAATAGTTTAAATTTAAGTTCAAACTTGTATAAAAGCACAGGCAAGGCTAATTATTGAGACCATTGACATTTTTGTATTATTTTCATGTATAACTCAATGTATTTTATATACTGTTAGTACCAGTTGTGAATTTTTTTTACACACTATCAGTCAAAATCCTATAGAAACAAATTATTGTCATGATTTGATGAGGACAATAACTCCATTTATGAGAAAAGTTGCATATACATTTTCTGTTGATTAGTGCTGTCACTTTTTCAAAAATAAAGTTCTAAACTAATTTAAAATTACCCGTAATTTGTACGAATAAATTCTCACACCCCCGTCCCTTTACCACAACACATTAGAATTGTCTCTGTTGCTCTGCTGACACACAGTTAAACTATTGTTACCTTCGCTGTAGTTCTGATGTCTGATGCAGAGAGGACGATGGGCAAACAGTTGTGTCTGGGGAAGTAACACTAGCCTGTATATACTGTATATGTGTGCTCAACAGGGTTGCCAGATCTAACAGGAGAAACAAGCAACCGGGCCTATAAAACAAGTCCGTTTGCCTTTGTGTCTGAATTAACTGAACTTGTGGTTTTACAAAACTTCCTCGTTTCTCACGTTAACATAAAGTAGGTTATGATTTAAATAGTTGGTATTATTTACAGAGCAAAGGTGTGTATTATGGTTTTGACGGTAGAGACATGTTCTTGTTTTTGTTGAGTTAAAAACTGATATTGTGGTTGGAAAAACTTCCTCTTTCTTTAGTTATATTTACATAGGTTTTAAACTGAATGTGAGAAAGTTATGCACTTTTTTTTTTTTTTTTTTTAAGATATTTTTTGGGCATTTTTATGCTTTATTGATAGTGCAGAGAGACAGAGGTGAAATGGGGCAGAGAGGGGAGTGACATGCAGAGAACGACCGCGGGTGGGAATCGAACCCGGGTCTGCTGCTGGGCCCGGCCCGGGAAGGGGACGCCTTACCAACTGAGCTAAAGGCGCCCCCTGCACTTTTGTTTTTGTCATGGTTGGTGTAGCCTACTGTACAGAGCACAGATTTGGATTTGGGTTAACACGGCAGGGCTGGATCTATCAACAGAGTTCCCCAGTACTGTTGTAATGGTGAATGGTGCAGGTTATGGTTGTGGTCTGATAGCAATAGCTCCGGTTAGCATGAAGACTCGGTAGGCAACTTGTGGGATTCTCCTCACGGTACTTTTATTACACATTGACCATATCAAGCCAGGTCTCTACGGCACTATATCTATTAAGCAGACATGCGTTCAGGAACATAGTCCGAGATTCCCTGTTACACCAACTCATTACAAAATAGAGAATATAACACGGAGACTTTCCTAGGCTGCATAGTTACTTTAGCTTAGCGGAGAAGCACATACTCTTCTTCTTCATGGTCAACATTAGATTCCACAACAAACAAAGGGAGGCACCACCTAGTGGCGCTACATGTATAAAACCGACTGTTACACTGTGTGTTACATTTTGTGTTACATGGCTTTTTTTTGTATTTTATATCTAACCACTACACCATGAGCGACCCCCAGAAAAACTGTCAAGGTGGGTTTGTTGCAAATGGTTTTTACCACTGGTTACTTTGAGAAAGTTGCTGCAGAACTAGGATGAACTGTAGGCTGACTTCCTGTAGGGAATCAGAGAGGGAAAGGGGGGGGGGGAACGTTTGGTGGATAGGTAGAGGTTAGCCTGGCACCGCCCGCCTACCTACTTCCTCTCAATTTTAATTTCCCTTCAGTAGTCAGTCTGGGTCTGTGGTATATTCACGGGTTTTCTGAGCCAGATTTTTGGCTATCCAATCAGCGAACAGAGGGAGTGGCTGAGAACAATGATGTTGAGGTTGTGCGCCAGTTTCAGTTGTAGTCAGAAGCCGGCGCATGACATACATCACGACCAAACGTTATGCGATTGGTTGGCAGATCCAGAGTGGCACTGGGCAGATCCAATAGTTTTAAATTTCAAGACACCCGCCTTCAAGTGAGGTAACGTTTGTCAATTGAGATACCCTCTGTACAAATGAAATGAAGTAAGATGTTCTGGTAGGACCAGGCTAGGTAGAAGTGGGAGTCATCCACATACTTCTGAAACAGTCAAATATTTCCTCTGATGATCATAAATATGGCGGGGGCACCGGGATCAAACCACCAACCCTGTCGTTGAGTGTCGACCACCCTATCCACTTCGCCTCAGCCTTTGTCATTGTTAGGCTCACCCAGGAACTACAGCTGACATAGGAAAAAAACATTACCGCTTTTGTCCAAAGTGGGCGCAAGAATTAACACAAACTGAAAGTTTGTAAATGTATGAAACAGAAGGGGCCCCAGGAAAGAACCCTGGGGGACACCTGAATGGAAATGGCTGGGATTTGAAAGTTTTGTTGAACATATACTGGATAAGTTTGTCATTTCATAACAATGGAATGGAACACATTTTGCTTTCAGATAATTTTTATTT
The DNA here is from genome assembly GCF_949987685.1 of Ammodytes marinus. Taxonomy (NCBI): domain Eukaryota; kingdom Metazoa; phylum Chordata; class Actinopteri; order Uranoscopiformes; family Ammodytidae; genus Ammodytes; species Ammodytes marinus. The sequence goes on from NC_137226.1 coordinate 2,026,407, forward strand.
GTGGAATCCATTTTCTTTTAATTTAGTTTGCAGTGATTGAGATATGTATTATTACACGAGAGGAGATGAACAAATCACAAGAAAGTCAGCGATTCTGGAGGACGCTTGTTGTCAAATCCACAAAACTGGTACAGAGCCTAGGTTCTGTATTAACACTGGATATTTCTTCCTCCAGTGTACACACAGTATCATTAGGAGATATTCACAGATTTGAAAAAAAGGGATTTTGAACAAGCAGCTGCGTTCTCCACAGTTTCAGTTACGTGAGGTTTCAGAAAAAGGAAGTTATTGTATATTATTGATTACGGAGGGATTTGATTTGAAAGACATTCAATAGCGATCATTTAGAGAAAGTTTGCTGATATAGAAAGCATAATATCAAGAACACAGAAACGTCATCATTGCGGGACGCATCACCAGTCGTCCTTGGCACAGACAAATGGTAGAGGTAAAAACCCATCTGGTAAAACAGCGTCACATGGGTAATCATTCCATGGGCCTCCTGTAGATGGAGAGTGATCAGTCAGTAAAAAGGCATAAAGGTTTCCAAAGTTTAAGAATCGTCTTACTCAGGAAGTCAAGAAAGAATATTTATACCGTCATAGTTGATCATAACACAGTCTTCCCCTGAGCCGAAGTTGTCAGGCTGATTTGGACGATGCCAGTTTGTGTAGTCAACGTCTGAGCCGTCAGTCCAGACCCACTCTCCCTCCTGGAAGAGAAACAGAGGTTTTCCCAATTAAAAAAAACATTATTGGCTTCAAAGTTGGAGTCAGTGATTCTGGAGAACGCTAATGCCTAAATCAGTCATGATCCGCTACCTGTCTGTACTGTGTGTGTTAATAAAAACGGGTATTAATCCACAGCCTAGGCTCTGTAAACCCGCATGTAAACCATATGTAAACAAATTAGCTAGCATAATACCCGTTTACAGAGCATAGGATGTGTATTAATACTGGATTTTCTTTCACTGCACGCACGCACAGTACAGACAGGTAGCGGATCGTGAGGAGATATTCACCGATTTTGACTAAAAGATAATCAAGCGTTCTCAAGAATCTCTGACTCCACCTTTAATCATCATTGGTTGTAGTAGTTTACTAAACATTTCTCACCTTTACTTCATCAGTTAACCCAATCCATGATCTTGTATTTACGCCACTCGTATCAGCGCGAATCAGATCCCTTACAAAGTTGTGCTCATCTCGACTGTGGATTGAGGCCAGGTTTCCACCAAGATGGTTGCAGTCAGACTGAAGAGGGGGAGACCGAGAAACACCGAATCATTATGCAACGTTTTTAAATTTAGTTTAACATTACCGTGAGCCACATGCTAAATAGCTTTTTCCATTATAAATTAGCATGGAGCTAACAGACTTCTTATTTTATTTTTTGCTAGTGGACTAATATAAGCACTCTTTATATTTGGCTCACATGGTTGTAAAAGTTCTGGCTTTGATGACACTGAATTGTGCGTTAAAGGAATACTTTACCCACACTGAACCGGCGTTTTATCATTATAAAATCACTATTATGATATAATGAATGAGGTTTTTCTTCCCTCAGTCTTCCCTTGGCCCAGCTGTCCTGTTAATCCTAACCCTACATGTGTTATGTCACTCATGGGAAAATGTAGGGTTAGACAGTGAGACCATAAAACACTCTTTCTGCCTTTTCTCAGGCTAGGATGAACCGATTTCTAAAATGTTTGCACATGTATACTACATAAGATCTCAGAGTTCAATACATATTTCCACCGGTGAAGTAGGTCTTTAAATATGCTTCATAGTTTGGAATATGGGTTTTGTGTATGTATTTGAGATGGCTGAGCAGTAAAGGCTATTTACATGTGCTAAAAGTGCCAGTGGAAAAATGCACAAAGGTCAATATAAACTTACCTCTGCAGCTCTCATGGTCTTGGGACTGTTTTTAAAGATGAAACAGCGACATTCCCAAAAGGTCCAACCGTCAGGACAGTCTGTGTCAGACAAGGTAAATAGAAAAGGGGAAATGGATATGTTTACACCAGATTATTGGAAAGTCGTCAGCTTATTAAAGGTGGAGTCAGTGATTCTGGAGAACGCTTGTTGTTAAAATCACTTTTTTTGTCAAATTCAGTTAATATCTCCACACGATCCGCTATCTGGCCATATGATATGTTGCTAGCTACGGTGGGCCCTCCTTTGTTTACATGTCAGTTTACAGAGCCTAGGCTGTGTATTAAAACCAGATTTTTTTTCAAGCGCACACACAGTACGGACAGATAGCAGATCGGGAGGGGATATTCACTTATTTTGACAAGAAGCGTTCTCCAGAATCACTGACTTCACCTTTAAATTTGACATGTATTGGTATGGTTACCAGCTGACTAGATAACGTTATAGTGTCTGTATGAACTTCTGCTATTGGATGTTATAAAATGTACAACACACATTCATTCATGAATATATAAATGAGTCAAAGCAACCAACCATCTTCACTGCTGGTGGACCACTGTAAACAAGAACAATAAATTAATTACATCAGCTCAGAAATAGCAATTTATTTTTATTTTTTAGCATCCATTTTCCTAAAGCCCCTAAACCCAAATCCACCAATTCCTATGTAAACTATGTAAAAGTTGCATGATAGCAAAGCATCTGAAAAGAGTTAGGCATATTTATCAATCCAAATGAAAGATATTGTAATTTAAATGAGTTACAGAAACTCAGTTTAGATGAGGCTATGGTATTTTCTTATGAGCCAATAAGTATTTTGAACTAATCACGGCAGTTCTCTGCCCAAACGTTCTAAGCAAACAATCACTGTTGCCATAGAGATAGTTTTATACAGCCACGGCCACACATTCCTGTCAAATGGTCAGTAAAAAAAATAGTTTTAAGTAATTTTTATAATATTTATGAACATTTATTTTCAATCAGATTGTTGTCAAAGCTTATTGAGACTCCAAACGTTGATATTATATATTGACTGTGACTATTTTAGACAATATTCACAGAGGCTTTAATACTTCAGTAACATTGTACTCACAGTTCCTGAAATCAACAGTCCGCTGGTCAGAGAGAGGAAGAGCACAGAGTGGAAACCTGCTGTCATCTGGAGAATGGCATTACACAGAAAACAAAATAGTTAAAATTTGAATTTAGACTTCTACAAAAGCACAGATGAAAGCTGTGTTTGAATAGTATTTCCCCTAAATTAATTAACCATACAGTGTCCGCATTGAACATGAGCTAATAGTTAAAATTTGAGTTCAAACTTTTACAAAAGCATAGATGTAAGCTGTTTTTGAATACTTTGTACTTAACCTACATGTAGTGCACACTGGGTTTCAACATTAAACAATTATTGAGACCAATGACATTTTCATTTTTCACCAAAAATGATTGTTGTCATGCATAAAATCCATTTATTTGTTCTTACTACGCCAGCTGTTGTTCCTGGGTGAGTGTATACCCATGACAAAGGCATTAAGAAAAACTGTATAAAGATAGCATTCTTTGCACTGATGGTCTCGTTTTGCTTTTACATGTCATTTATGATCATCAGAGGAAAAAAAGAGACTTTTTTAGGAATATTCTCATCAGTTTCTTGTAGCTATACCGTTTGGAAATAATCTTTAAAATTAATTAAATTATTAATCGATATAGGAAAATAGTTGCAGAATAATTTAATAATAAGTTAATCTATTCTTACCTTAGCTGTAGAGAGGACGATGGGCAAACAGTAGTGTGTCTGGGGAAGTGACACTAGCCTGTATATATACTGTATATGTGTGCTCAACAGGGTTGCCAGATCTAACAGGCGAAACAAGCAACCGGGCCTAGAAAAACAAGCCTGTTTGCCTTTGTCTGTGTCTGAATTCTCTGAACTTCCTCTTTTCTCACATTAACATACAGTATGATTTAAATAGTTGGTATTCTTTACAGAGCGAAGGTGTGTATTAGGGACATGTTCTTGTTTTTGTGGATTAAAACTGATATTGTGGTTTGTGAAACTTCCTCCTTAGTGATATTTAGGTTTTAAATGTTCTGTTATTCTCGGTGAGGAGGATGTGTATCTGTGGACAGGACACTGGGGGAGTGTTATGCACCTTTGTTTTTGTCATGGTTGGTGTAGCGATACTGTACAAGGCACAGATGTGGATTTGGTTTAACACGGCAGGTTTTTCAGCGTTCACACAGTACGGACAGAGTATCATAAGGAGATATTCACTGATTTTGAAAGAAAAGGGATTTCGACAACAAGAGGCTGCGTTCTCCATTATCGCTGACTCCACCTTTAATGAGTCAGAGTTTCAGTTACATTTCAGAAAAAGGAAGTTATATTATTGAAAACAGAGGAATTTGATTTCAATGGCATTCAATAGTGATCATTTAGAGCAAGTGTAGTGCTAATATGAAAGTATATTAACTGGAACTGCAAGCAGTTATGAACGGGGGCCAAGCCTCAAACGCAACATGGGTCCCGAGCGCCATCGACCGTGGCGCCGGCCGCTCACTTCACAGAATCCGGGGATGTAAAGTTTTTGAATTTGGGATGTTTGGTTTAGGAGTTATAAACAATTGCAGATAAATAGGCTCAAGTCGATAAGGAGATATATACTTTTTGTGTTTTTGGCGCCCCCTTTTGGAGAAATTTGACTAAACTATTGTAACGTTGAATGATGCATGCAATACTGCAATCTTTGAATTAATATGAACTTGGAAATACAAATGCAATACAAATTTGACCTTAAACTGCTTTCTCTCACTCCCAAACCGCGTGTCTGACAGACAAAATTAATATACCGTTAGAACCAGAAGAAGTTGAGGAAGATGCAGTGTGAAAATCGAGTCTGTAATGTAAAAACTGTGAAATTGAGAGCAAGATAAAAATGTAGTACTTTCTGCATTTCTCAAAAAAATTTAAGTCTCAGTTAACATGGGACTGTATGAGGCAGTAGTTGTCAGTTGGTTGGACATCCTTTCGCTTAGAAGCTCACAGCTCTCAATTCGTAGGTATGTTTGGTTCAATAGCCACATATATGCGACCGGCACAATATTACCTACATTTTGATAACACAATTATAAATGTGGAGTTAGATTTGTGCGAGTGAGAGCGATCTGAAAAGTGTGTGGTGCTTTTTTTTCTCACACATTCTACACTCTAACAGTTGGCCCCTCCACTCTAGCCCCAACATTCCGTCCCATCTGCTTTCATTATAAAATCTCATTGTAAAGAGACTCTTTGTAAGACAGCCAAATAGTGAGGTTATGATGGCAGCTGACAGTTTTTTTTCTTACCCTAGGCTTTTTTCCCTGCCCAATAATATTTAAAAAATTCAACAAATAAATTAAATAAAAAATATAATGCGTATTATCTGTATTTTAAATTAAATAAATATTTTTATAAAATAATAAAAATAAAAAACGTATCTGAAAATATAAATAAATAGTAAAACGAGAGACACTGAACATTTGGAGTGGTCTCTTAATTTTTCTTGAGCTGTACATTACATAAAATTACAGATTACGGTTCATCTACAGGTATTGAATAGAAAGGCATAACAACCCATGTTATTCTCTACAAATCGTTTTTACTAAATCCAGGTTCCAATTATATTGATCAAAGGACACTCAAAGCTTGGTATTTTAATAGCAGTTATAAATTAGTTATAGGTTTTTTTTTAAATCTTAAATGTTGTAGTCCCTGTTGTACTTCAATAAAATATATTTTAATGGAAAACATACATTTTAGTATCTTTAATCAACTTAACTAGCTACTTAACATGAATTCCTCATGGTTTGATGGATGGATTCACCTGAAAGATATTCTTTTGTTGAAGCGTATCATTGGGATATTTCATATTATACATCAAATAGGCCTGAAGTAGGCCTAGTGTTTATTGGTTTGCCTTATTGACTACTTAAATTTCCTAATACAATCAGATACTGCATTAAAATGATAGATAATGCAGTACGCCTTTAAATGCTGTGGGAAATATGTTCCCAAAAGTTCAATTCAACTCGCCCAATGTTGCCATATCATACCACGAAGATGCCAAATGACCCAAGTAGAGAGGCAAATAATGATGTAGGCCTATGTGTATTAAATTGAGCTGATTGCAGTAAAACACTGTGGAGGGAATTCTGAATAAGGTGTGTGTATTTACAGAAACAGAAGAGCCATGAACTCCATCTTAAATTTAACAGGCATTGGGCCAGTTTCACAGACATGGATTAATCTTAGTCCTGGACTAAATGGAATTTTGAATGGAGATTGTCCATTAAAAGTACAATTTAGTCCAAAACTAGGCTTAATTAGTAGCCCATTATGTATTAATAGTGTGAGTGTCAAGTCTTCTGTCAAATATAAATGTAAGACTTAGTCTGATTTTATACCGTCATTTATTACGTTCATATTCATATATAAACACATTACGTAACAACATCAAGTAATCAGTTTAATAAAAATAAATGAAGGAAATGATTATACCCGAAATACCTCAGAATCAACTTTATTTGTCATTGCACCGTTACAGAACAACAAAATTACATTTCAGTTCACTCCCCGATTTTTTATTTATTTTTTGTCATTTAATACGGCACTTGCGGCAGCTCTTTCCGGTCTGCTGGTGGAGGTGCCTGACAGTGGAGGTCTGCAGCCAGACTCGCAAAAAAAAAGTTGTTTCCCGCCAAAACAATTTGGCCATATCTTATAGACTCAGGTATGCCCCATGATTGACTGTGAGTTTTAAGAAAAGTAATGCGGCCAATTAGGAGATATAAACTTTTTGTGGTTTTGGCGCCCCCCTTACGGATACATTTGTCGAAACTTTTGGAGAAGGCTCCCAAGGATAGCACAAACATATCTCTAAAGCTGGGTCTTAATACGATGAATACTTTTGGATTCATGAGCATTTACGTAACGCGTAGCTAAAACACAAATATGTAAAGTGCTACCGTTACGTCATCGATGGTCTTAACAAAATTATTTATACAACTTTTTTTGTTGGGCATCTGTAGAGCATAATTATTTTCGTTGCGTCCCAATCAAGCAAAAACTGTAGGAGGAGTTTTGCGATGTAGCAAAAAATATATATACGCGCAAATGGGCAAAATGTTGCATATGTCAATAGCTGCAGCTGACTTCAGTGAATCTGTGGATATACAGTATCTAGGGTATAATGTCTAAAAAAAATTTGTTTGCGTACCAGGCACGGACCAGGATCTAGTCATGCAAGTGGCATGTCCCCACCCTTTACGGTTTGGGCTGCAGCACCAGTTTAAAATAAAAAGATTAATAAGAATACAAACTCTAGCAAAAACAATTGGGTTCCCTGCCCAGCATGGACAGGGACCACGCTGCTCTGCGTAGGGTGTTCTGTGCTCTGTTCTGTGCTCTGCATAGGGTGTTCTGTGCTTAAAGTCACAGGAGCGTGATTGTGGTTGGAGGCATCCCTGGTCCTGGCACAGACAAATGGTCGAGGATAACCGGAACATGGCAAATCATTCCATTGGTCTCCTGTAGATGGAGAAGTATCAGTTAGTAAAATGGCATAACGGTTTCCAAAGTTTAAGATTAAGAAGATTTAAGATTTAAGAAGTTAAAACACACAACCATACCACATAGTTTTTCAGGTATCCAAGTGTCTTGTAAAACACCCTCAGAAAGTCAAGGAATAATATTTGTACCGGGACGGTTGATTTGGTAACACTTTATAATAACTATCCGTTGTAACTCGTTAATAGATCATTAGTAAACTCTTAATTAATGATTTATTAAGTGTTTGTTAGCAGTTTGTTAAGGATTTATAACAATGCCTTACAGACAGTTAATAGACCAGTAATAAACTTTTAGTTAATTGGTTATAAATGACTTGTTAAATAACAGTTAACCGTTTGTTAAGGATTTATAACTGTGCTTTATAGCATCACAAAGGGCCATTAGGACGGATAATCCATGACATTGCCGTGATGTATGGACATTAAATGTCCCTCTGAAATTCTGTTTATCCAGTGTTTACCACAAAAAGTTCCCAAACCTCATGGGTTTGTATGTTGTTGTATACTTTTGTATACTACTGTTATGCCATGTGATGGCTCAGTATGTGTGTTTCTATAGATTAAACACAATGTTCAACATTTCATCTGTGGTGTTTCCTTGGTAGAAAACAGTACACAGAACAGCCTATGGGTGGAACAAGGTTGAGGTACAAAAATTTGATATTTTAAATATCATGTCAAATTTCTGTACCTTGAACTTTTTTCACCCATGTGCAGTTTTACAAAGTTTCACTGGTATTAGTAGAAGGTTAACAATCTATTAACAACTGATCTGTAAAGTGTGAGTTAATATATTAGTTAAAGGCCTACTTCACCGGTGGGAATATGAAGGTGTATTGAATTCTGAGATCCTATGTAGTATAAATGTGCAGTTTTTTTTTAAATTGGTTCATTCTAGCCTGAGAAAAGGCAGAAAGGGTGTTTTTTTAACCCTATATTTCTCTTTCTCGTGACATCACAGAAAGAGAAATATAGGGTTAAAAAAAACTTACTTTGTAAATATTACTGTGATGTATTTTACTGTGACATCACAGTAATATTTACAAAGTACGTTTTTTTTTAACCAGTTTATATTACATACAGAGATATGATTTAGTCACGAGAAAGAGAAATATAGGGTTAAAAAAACAGTCTTTCTGCCTTTTCTCAGGCTAGGATGAACCAATTTAAACTTTTTTTGCACATTTATACTACATAGGATCTCAGAATTCAATACAACTTCATATTCCAACTGGTGAAGTAGGCCTTTAAGTATTAGTTAATAGTTTATATATGTTATTGGGACGTTATTCTAAAGTTGCAACTATTCCTCATTTACAAACAATTAATAAATGAGGAATAGTTGCAACTTTAACCAACAAACTTACTTCGTAAATATTACTGTGATGTCTTTTACTGTGACATCACAGTAATATTTACAAAGTACGTTTTTTTTAACCCTATATTTCTCTTTCTGTGATGTCACGAGAAAGAGAAATATAGGGTTAAAAAACACTCTTTCTGCCTTTTCTCAGGCTAGGATGAACCAATTTAAATTTTCTTTGCACATTTATACTACATAGGATCTCAGAATTCAATACACCTTCATATTCCCACCGGTGAAGTAGGCCTTTAAGTATTAGTTAACAGAGGTGGGACCAAGTCATTGTTTAGCAAGTCACAAGTAAGTCTCAAGTCTTTGCACTCAAGTCCCGAGTCAAGTCTCAAGTCAATGCTGACAAGTCTCAAGTAAGTCCCAAGTCCTGCAGTTTGAGCTTCAAGTCATTTCGAGTCCTTTAACCAAAAAGTAATACTTTATTTACCCACATCATGTACGCTTTTAAAATCTGTCTCTATTTATTAAAGCGGATACGAGTAACATTTAAATATCTTTTAAACAACCTCATGTTTCCTCTGATAATCATAAATTACCTTTAACAGCAAACGAGACCATCAGTGCAAAGAAAGACGTTTTTATATAGTTTTTATTACTGCTTTTGGTCTGGTCGCACACCCAGTCCGATTTTCGGTTCGCTCGTGCAGGCTCTATGGTCACATATCCGTATTGGTTGCAGATTTCAGTGTGGCGCTGCAACGCGATTTGAGAAGCCTATCCCTCCAGGTGAGGGAAGGGGAGCGGGAGCCTTGTTTGAGACAGTTATTTGTCGTCATAAATGACTGATAACGGGGCTGAACCATCAAAGAAAAAAAAGAGAATGCAATGAAGAAAAGCGAAAAGGGAGAGTGAGTGATAGGCGGGCGGGAGGACGTTGCCAAGCAACGTGTATACAATTTCACGAGAGCGAAACTAGACTGCTAAATGAATGAGCGGTTGGTACTAACACAAAGTTTGCTTTGCTTCACCATCATCAGATAACCATTATCTGAAATAGTCATTATTTACATCAACAACACAAACACATTACCTCATCGTGATCCATAGTCTACTAACTGCCGTCTCTCATTCATTCGCTTTCTGTGAGGACACAGCTCCGTGAGAGAGAGAGTAGTTAGGTGACGCTGCTGAATCAACTCATTGCAAGCAGGTGTGTGTACTGACTGGCATTAGTTGATGCAGTGTCAAAACCACTCTCACGGAGCCGAAAAGAGTCCTCACACTTTCAACACACGAACATGCACTATATTGCGCCCTTCTCAGTCCACGCTCACGCGCCTGGCACGAGCATTTGCGACAGCGGGCGTCGTAAAAATACTACCGCTTTTGTCCAAAGGGGACGCCAACGTGCCATCTTACTCGTAGTGCCTTTAAAACAAGTGCAATTGAATTTGTGGAAAAAAAAATTGTACGGACATTGCACTTCCTAAATGTTTACCAGTGATTTTTAACATTTAACTCATATTTTGCAATAATATTCTTCATTTTAAACCACTCCTTTACAGAATAAACACATTTATTAATTTGTGTTATTTTGACCACCTCGTAGTTTTTATACCCGAACAAAAACAGACACTCACACATAGGCTACATGTAGAAAAGGCCCCAACATTTATAGGTTACAGTGTTGTTATTTCTTATAGTGTGTTAAGATGTGTTTTGTTCAGTGTGGATGACAGTATAGCTGTCAGGTTGCAAGTCTCTTTACATTTTGTCAAGTCGAGTCTCAAGTCACCAAATTCATGACTCGAGTCCAAGTCATGTGACTCGAGTCCAAGTCATGTGACTCGAGTCCACACCTCTGTTAGTTAATAGTTTATATATGTTATTGGGACGTTATTCTAAAGTTGCAACTATTCTTCATTTACAAACAATTAATAAATGAGGAATAGTTGCAACTTTAGAATAACGTCCCGATAACACATATAAACTATTAACTGATACTTAATAAGTCATTAGTAAGTAATCCACTACTAGCTTGAAAATTATCTATCGGCTATCTATAAAGCACAGTTATAAATCCTTAACAAACGGTTAACTGTCATTTAACAAGTCATTCATAACCAATTAACTAAAGGTTTATTAATGGTCTATTAACTGTCTGTAAGGCATTGTTATAAATCCTTAACAAACACTTAACAAATCATTAATAAATCATTAATTAGGAGTTTACTAATGATCTATTAACGAGTTACAACGGATAGTTATTATAAAGTGTTACCGCTGTTTTCGACACAGTCTTCCCCTGGTCCTGCGTTGTCAGGCTGAGTGTTTACCCAGTTTGTGTAGTCATTCTCTGAGCCGTCAGTCCAGACCCACTGTCCCTCCTGGAAGAGAAACAGAGGTTTTCCCAATTAAAAAAAACATTATTGGCTTCAAAGTTGGACTCAGTGATTCTGGAGAACACTTGTTCAGTGAATATCTCCTCAATATCTGCAACCTGAACTTACTATTGTGTGCGATGAAAAAAGATCTGGTATTAATTCACGGCCTAGGCATGCATGTAAACCATATGTAAACAAAGGGGGCCCACTGTGGCTTCCATCATGTATTAACATTGGATTTCTTTTTCAGTTCACACAGATAGAAGATCGTGAGGAGATATTCACCGATTTTGACTAAAAGATAATCAAGCGTTCTCAAGAATCTCTGACTCCACCTTTAATCATCATTGGTTGTAGTAATATGCTAAAAATGTCTCACCGTTGCGTCATCATTTAACCCAATCCAGGATCGTGCATCTCTGCCATACGTATCGCGAATCAGCTTCCTCACAAAGTTGTGCTCCTCTAGACTGTGGATTGAGGCCAGGTTTCCAACAAGAGCTTTACAGGCGGACTGAAGAGAGAGAGACAGAGAAACCCAATCGTTATGCAATTTTTTTTAGTTTTTTTTAAAGATATTTTTTTGGCATTTTTGCTTTATTAAACATATTTGTAGAGACAGAGGTGAAATGGGGCAGAGAGGGGAAGACCTGCAGAGAACTGACCCGGGTCTGCTGCAAGGCCAAGGCCCGGGGGGGAGGGGGGATGGGGGGGGGGGGCACCCTTTCCCACTGCGCCATTTCCATTATAAATTAGCATTGAGCTAACAGACTTTTTTTTAGCTACTAAGCACTCTTTATATTTGGCACATATGGTATGCTTAATGATGTGAGGTATGGGTTTCTTGTATGTATTTGAGTTGGATGAGCAGTAGAGGCTATTAACATGTGCTAAAAGTGCTAGTGGACAAGATGACAATCAGCATAAATGCTTGGTAGACACAATATAAACTTACCTCTGCTGCGGTCCAGTTCATGGGACTGTTTTTAAAGATGAAACAGCGACAGTCCCTAGGGGTCCAACCAGCAGGACAGTCTAGTAAATAGAAAGGAGATGAATGGTTATTGTTACACTAGAGAATTGGCAAAGTCCTCAGTGTATTAAAAGATGCAGTAAGTGATTCTGGAGAACGCTTGTTGTCAAAATCACTTCTTGTCAAAATCAGTGAATATCTCCTCATGATCCGCTACCTGTCCGTACTGTGTGTGTACTTGGAGTGAAAACAATCCAGTGCTATACACGCCCTTTAGGTTCTGTAAACAGGTATGTTGCTAGCTATGGTGGGCCCCCTTTTGTTTACATACCCTCTGCTTATAAACCAGTTTACAGAGCCTAGGCTGTGTATTAAAAAACAGATTTTTTTTCCAGCGCACACACAGTACGGACAGGTAGCGGATCATGAGGGAGATATTCACAGAGAGCGATTTTGACAACAAGCGTTCTCTAGAATCACTGACTACACCTTTAAATTTGACATGTATTGACATGGTTACCAGCTGAACAGATGAATTCATTGTTTCTGTATGAACTTCTGCCATTGGATGTAACTGAACATATATCACACATCAACCCAGTATCACGGCAAAGCGTGCAATAGACACGCCAGTCCACAAGACAAGGTGTGTCACTGTAATGTTTTTGAACGTATATCACACACTTGCATAAATGAATAAGTAAAAGTCACGTCAACCAACCTCCAGCTTCATCTTCACAACTGGTAGACCACTGTGAACAGGAACAACACATTAGTTTAATCAACCTTGAAATTGTGCATTTTAAGATAATTTAAATGTTTTAGCATCCATTATCTTAAAGCCCCTATAACTACAGCTCTGGAAAAAAATGAAGAGACCACTCCAAATGTTCAGTGTCTCTTTTTTTACTC
>NC_137226.1:2044537-2049537 GCF_949987685.1 Ammodytes marinus
CCATTTTGTTAATTAGAATATGGGCGGCAGTGGCGAAGTGGGTAGGAAGATCGCCTCTGGAGTGCAGGGTCGGTGGTTCGATTCCCCGCTTACCCGCCACATGTCGAAGTGTCCCTGGGCAAGACACTGAACCCCAAATTGCTCCCGATGGTTCAGAAAGCGCCTTGCATGGCTGCTACTGCCATCGGTAGGAGTGTGTGTGTGAATGGGTGAATGTGGTAAGATATGTAAAGCGCTTTGGGGCTGAGAAAATCGTCTAGAAAAACGCTATATAAGTCAAGTCCATTTACCAGTCCATTTAAATTAAATCAAGCTCTGTTACCTGTCTAAGCGTTAGTGTTCGGGAAAGTTACTTAGAAAGCGACATAAAGGATTGTTGGATAAAGCCAGAGTTCCAAAATCTTTATTTAAATTTTTACAACATATTAGAGGCGACTGTGGCTCGCCTCTAATATGACCCACTCTACCAACTAATATAGTTGGTAGAGCGGGTCGGCTGATGATCAAAGGGTTGGAGGTTCGATTCCTGCCCTGCCACCTGTGTCATAGTTGTTGTGTCCTTGGGCAAGACACTTCACCCACCTTGCCTCGTGTGAATGTTGATAGTTAGCCTGCTATCGGTGCATGAATGTGTGTGTGTGTGAATGGTAACGTGGGAAAGGAAAACAGGTCTCCCTTGAAAAAGAGTCTTCGGACTCAATGAGATTTACCTGTAGAAATAAAGGTAAAAAAAATAAAAATAAAAAAGAGTCATGAGATATTTTACAGAACAGATTTTGGATAACAGCTTTTTTGTCATTTTATAATTCCAAAAACTATACAGGTCTTAGAAATGCGTTTTCGGGATGTTTTTAAGCACGAAATGTCTCATAAATCAGACGGTTAACAACATATGAACAAATCCTTCTGTAATAACCTTCAGAATAGTGCTGAGAATGACTATGGAAAGTTTAGTTGATGTAAGGGCTAATGTTGTTGCCTGTTTCCTACCCTAAAAACAAAAGACTGCTTTCGTAGGTAAATTATATATTTTTTTTTCTGTATTGTTTTGGGTTTAGAAAGAAAAAACAGGCGAATCAGCAACAATGTACATTTTTATAAATGAGTTTTTGGTGACAGAGATCTGAGATGAGTGTATAGTAGTGTGTTAATCAGTCTGTGTACCTGTCTCTCGTCCCAATAGCTTCATTAATAACTTGTTTCTAAACCTGTTCGCTCGAATCTCCTACACCGTGTCTGTTTAAATGAGCTGTCAATCACACACACAAACATACATAGAGAGAGAGAGACACACACACATACAAACAGAGAGAGAGAGAGAGAGAGGGAGAGAGACACACACACACACACACAATGAGATACGTATACAGAGAGAGAGACACACACACATACACAGACAGGCACATATAGGCCGACGCACATATACAGAGAGGAGAGAGAGACACACGCACACACAGACACACACATACAGAGAGAGAGACACACACACAAATGCACAGACACACGTACACACACACACACACACACACACACAAATACACATATAGAGAGAAAGAGACACACACATATAGAGAGAGAGACAGAGACACACACACATACAGAGAGAGAGACACACACACACATAGAGAGAGAAACACACACACACACACACACACACACACACACACACACATATACAGAGAGAGAGACAGAGACACACACACACACACACACACAGACACACACACACACACACACACACACACACACTCACAACCAACCCCCCTAGGCCACAATTACTTCCATGTTTTTGTACCTCCACGTACTAGAGGATTAAAGGTACAATGCCTATCACTTCCATCATGAAACAAAACTCTCCAAGCTACCTGCCAATTATATTTTTATTTTTATTTTATTTATTTCTTATCATCTTATTGTTACACGGACAGTGTGTGCATAAATCTAAAATAATTGCACTAAAGTTAGCAAGCTTATTTGCATCGGTTGTCCTTGGGCAGGGAATTACAACAATACAATATGAATACATTTCTGGAGAACGCTTGTTGTCAGAAAGTACAGACAGCTTTACACTTTACAGGCCTGTTTACAGAGCCTAGGCTGTGTATTAACACTGGATTTTCTTTCAATGCACAGTACAGACAGGTAGCGGATCATGAGGAGATATTCACTGATTTTGACAACAAGCGTTCTCCAGAATCACTGACTACACCTTTAATGATACTTATATACCAGCAGACCGTTCTCAATGACCCATATTTATTTACTGTTACGTACAGCTCTGGAAAGAAAATTAAGAGACCACTCCAAATGTTCTGTGTCTCTCGTTTTACTATGTATAGGAATATGTTTGAGTAGAATGAACATTTTGGTTTTATTCTATAAACTACTGACAACATTTCTACCAAATTCCCCCCGAAAATATCGTCATTAAAGAGCATTTCCATTAAGTAATGTAGAGAATAAGATTGAAGAAAAATCAAGACTGGTCTCTTAATTTTTACAGAGCTGTAGATAGATAGATAGATAGATAGATAGATAGATAGATAGATAGATAGATAGATAGATAGATAGATAGATAGATAGACAGACAGACAGACAGACAGACAGACAGACAGACAGACAGACAGACAGACAGACAGATTTATTTACTGTTATGTATATCTCTGAATTAGAAGAACATACTGTTATTCTGCCTCTGCAGTTTGTCTGTAGTTTGGAGTTTAATCCAGCAGATGGCGCCAGGACACCATAAACCCAACCTGAAGCCGCCTGTATACTTTGTGCTGGTTTCTTTTGTCTGTCTGTCTGTCTGTCTGTCTGTCTGTCTGTCTGTCTGTCTGTCTGTCAGTCTGTCCGTCTTTCCGTCTATCCATCTATCTATCTATCTATCTATCTATCTATCTATCTATCTATCTATCTATCTATCTAGCTATCTATCTGTCTATCTATCTATCTATCTATCTATCTATCTGTCTGTCTGTCTGTCTGTCTGTCTGTCTGTCTGTCCGTCCGTCTGTCTCTCTGTCTGTCCGTCCTTCTGTCTGTCTGTCGGAAGCAAAAAGGGTAGTTGAACATGTTTCATATGGGTCATATTGTCTTTCAAATTATTTTTATTCAATACATTTTATTTGCATAAAATTGAGAAGCACCGATGTTGTTTGCTGTTACATGTAATTAATGATCATCAGAGGAAAAAATTAGACTGTTTCAGAAATATTTAAAAGTTCCTCGTAGCTATTGATGTGAAAATAAAAGAGATTTTCAATGTGCTCTTATACATTTACTTACTACTTACTACTACTTGGTATCACTACAACTTCTCCAAGGATAAAACAAATTCCTCAATGACATGCAGCCACCTTAAAGACCTTAGAACCTCCCCAAATGGTCTCCAGAACATCTTGAAAGAGTCTAACCCCTCGATGAGTTCAAAAAACCTCCTCACCTTTAACCTCTATAAGTGTAAAGTATCGCTACAACCTGTTTCAGAGCCCCTGCAAATTGTGTTAACATCCATTAGAGGTGCAGTGTGTAATATGACATCATCAAGAAACTTCTAGAAAGTTCTAGAATGCAACACTCCCTGGGTAACCCCAACCCTTTTGAATAATAACAGAAGCTACAGTGGCCTTCAAGGACAAGAACAATTCTACATTTTAAACAATGCACCTGATGACATTCCAACTATGACACTTTCAAGATGGCGGCAGTAGGCCTTGGTCCAAAATATGCAGAAATATGGACATATATGAGACCCTTTCTAAGGGAAAAATAGTAATTAAAAAAAAAAAAATCAGCTATTAAGCACTAAATTAAATGTACTTATGGATATTATAATTAGTTTCTACAAAATCTGCTAGGAAATAAAACCCAAAATTCTACACACTGCAGCTTTAAACCCTCTAAAGGATTTATTACAGTTAAAAAAAGGCAAAAGAAATTCAGTTACAAAAGGCAAATTTAAATATATATATATGAATAAAATGTAAACAAAGATAACATATCTGTGATGTTGATAGAGTAGACTAACATGGTAGTCCAGTCTGAATACACAATGCACACTGCTCACATTTAGACCTACTAAAATAAAGAAATAATGCATTAAATTAGAACAATTAGGGGGCGCCCTTAGCTCAGTTGGTAGGGCATCCCCCCGCCCCCATGGGCCTCGGCCAGCAGCGGACCCGGGTTCGATTCCAGCCCGCGGTCGTTCTCTGCATGTCACTCCCCACTCTGCCCCATTTCAACTCTGTCTCTACACTATCAATAAAGCATAAAAAATGCCAAAAAATAAATAAATAAAATAATTAGAACAATTACATTACAAATTGCCTACCTTAAATTACATTAAAATGCATTAATATGTTTTCTGCTACTTTAGATGAATACCGGTGATATAATACACTCTTACATGAGACATACAGTAATGTAGGCCTACTTAAAAATGTATTAAAAAATATACTCTATATCATCATTATCATCATCAACCTTTATTTAAACAGGCAAACATTGCTAAGAAACAATGTCTTATTTAAGCAATGGCCCGGTAGGAGGAGAATGACCTCCTGGGGGGAAAGGGGAGAGGGAGAGAACAAGACAACACTGTACTATAGCCAGTAAAATCACACATAGACAACAATAACATTATTCAACATAGCAACAGAAGTTAGACAAACAGCAGTAACATACAGCATAGCAATAGATAAATGTACTAGATCACGGTGAGCTTAGACTGAAGCAGCTGCTTTATACATTTTGTTATATTTCATGTTAAATTAATGTGTTCCCATAATGTTATATTAGTTGAGGCTATATAATGATATGCCCCTATATTATGCGGATTACGACCGACTTTTGTATCCAACATTATTTTACACCAATGTGATTGGTTGTTTTATTTTGTTTTCTGTATTGCATTGCATTCTGGGTCATTGACCGTTAATTGTTACTGCGCACATGCCATGGCTGCTGATGACATACCGGAGCTGTGAAGAAAAGAA
>NC_137226.1:2054537-2057037 GCF_949987685.1 Ammodytes marinus
ACATGTTGAGTATGTAGGAGGGAGGACGTTAGTAGGGCTTTTAGTATGTAGTATGTACATGTTGAGTATGTAGGAGGGAGGACGTTAGTAGGGCTTTTAGTATGTAGTATGTACATGTTGAGTATGTAGGAGGGAGGACGTTAGTAGGGCTTTTACAACACACCATTAGTATAATTGAAATCTCATTTTTTTTCACTATTATTCACTCTCCTGTTCTTTCTTTCCATCAGGTGTCTCTGCAGTGATGTCACTTCTTCTCCTCCTCTCTCTCATCCCTCTCTTTCTCCCTCTCTTTCTCTCTCTCTCTCCGGCCTCTGCGCTGGAGTTCCGTTACCATAACAACCAGGAGATAGAACATTACCTCATCAACGTGAACGCGACCAACCCGGACATCACACACCTGTACAGCATCGGACAGTCTGTCAGAGGTAACCAACGGAAACTGTGTGTGTGTCTGTCTGTCTGTCCGTCCGTCCGTCCGTCCGTCCGTCCGTCCGTCCGTCTGTCTGTCTGTCCGTCCGTCTGTCTGTCTGCGTGCAGAATCAGATTTCACGCACCACAAAAATATTTATCAAGATATGAAACTTTATGTAGATGCATTGTGTATACACCGAAGAAGCAAAGCAGACACTTGTACGGAAGAGGAGAAGGGTCACACATAAGAATACAAATTAAGTTCTCACTTTAATCTCAGAATTCCAGTCATGACTTTATTTTTTTAATTTTCTTTTACTTTAATCTAAAAATTCTTGGGAAAGACATCAGAATTAAATTTTTTTTCTTACGTGTGATGTGGCCCTTATCCTCTTCCATAGACTTGAGTCTTGACAGGATTCAAAGCAACATTATCTTTTCCCCAATTGTCCTGCTTGGCTATTAGTTAAGTGGTTTACGGGGCCCTTGTATATTTTCACTGACCCAGCTGCCAAAAATATAAACTTTTTAAAAAATTATAATAATAATCAAAAACATTATTGAAGCTCCCTTTAGATTTATTTACTTTCTTTTAGTTAAAGGGGCACTGTGTAATATGACATCATCAAGAAAGTTCTAGAATGCAACACTCCCTGGGTAACCCCAACCCTTTAGAATAATAACAGAAGCTACAGTGGCCTTCAAGGACAAGAACAATTCTAAATTTTAAACAATGCACTTGATGACCATCCAAAAACATGGATTCCTCCATAAGACTTGCCTGCTCAATGTACAAAATGTAATATTAATATTTGTAATTCTCCGCTCAGGAGGATAATTCAGATTATTGGCAGAGGTGATTTTACACCAACGAGGACATATTTATGAATGAGGATATCGATTTTAGCTAATAAATTACTTAAAATGGTACACAGTGTCCCTTTAATGAGATGGAATGTTGATATATTACAAATTATATTCTACAAAAACTTCTAAGCTGATGCCAGGGATTTCTCCAATCAACTTGCCCTGCTGCATGTTATCTTACTGGCAGTGGGCCACGGGGTTATGTTGAACCTTTACTTGATCTAATGTATCATAATAAAAAGGGTGTCAGGTTAAACCGGTGTTGCAACATATTCTGCGACCTGATAACAATGTGTGTGTTTATTTCCACAGCACACATTTGTACCATACTTTATTGAAGGCTTTTATTGTGGTAGGACAGCTGTTACCAAACTTTGTGTGCGTGTGTGTGTGTGTGTGTGTGTGTGTGTGTGTGTGTGTGTGTGTGTGTGTGTGTGTGTGTGTGTGTGCGTGTGTGCGTGTGTGCGTGCGTGCGTGCGTGCGTGCGTGCGTGCGTGCGTGCGTGCGTGCGTGCGTGCGTGCGTGCGTGCGTGCGTGCGTGCGTGCGTGCGTGCGTGCGTGCGTGCGTGCGTGCGTGCGTGCGTGCGTGCGTGTGTCTCTGTTACAGGTGTGAACTCACATGACTTAGACTGGAGTTTTAAATGTAACAACCAGTTTGGACTTTAACACCAATGGCTTGTGACTTAAATGTAATGAATGAGGTTTTTCTTCCCTCAGTCTTCCCTTGGCCCAGCTGTCCTGTTAATCCTAACCCTACATTTTTACTAGTGTGATGTCACACATGGGGAAAATGTAGGGTTTAGACAGTGAGACCATAAAACACTCTTTCTGCCTTTTCTCAGGCTAGGATGAACCGATTTCTAAAATGTTTGCACATTTATACTACATAGGATCTCAGAGTTCAATACACCTTCATATTCCCACCGGTGAAGTAGGTCTTTAAATACACAGCCTAGACTCTGTAAACATTTACGTAAACAAAGGGCATTGAAACAAACGGGGCCCTGCGTAGTGTCGTGGAATTGAAATATCAACCTTTAAAAGATGAAAATGAGGCAATTAATACCAGGTGACACAATGTTTAAAGGTGCAGTGTGTAATATGACATCATCAAGAAAGTTCTACAAAGTTCTAGAATGCAACACTCCCTGGGTAACCCCACCCCTTTAGAATAATAACAGAAGCTACAGTGGCCTTCAAGGACAAGAACAATTCTAAA
>NC_137226.1:2067037-2068601 GCF_949987685.1 Ammodytes marinus
TTTCTTCTTAAAAACATGATGAAAATGCATTTTTTAGACGTGTATTTTTTGATTTCGAAACTGAAAAAAAAGGCTGTATCCAAAATTTGTTCTGTAAAAAATATTTCGAAAAAATCTGCTGGTGAATTATCAGAGCTAGCATCAGCTATCATTATTATTATTTATTTTTTTATTTTTTTTTTACCTTTATTTATACAGGTTTTTTCCCATTGAAACCGAAGACTCTTTTGCAAGGGAGACCTGTTCCCATTCCCACGTTACCATTCACACACACATTCATACACCGATAGCAGCAGGCTAACTATCGACATTCACACGAGGCAAGGTGGGTTAAGTGTCTCGCCCAAGGACACAACAACTATGACACAAGTGGCCGGGGCGGGGATCGAACCTCCAACCCTTTGATCATCAGCCGACCCGCTCTACCACCTGAGCCACAGTCGCCCCAAAACTCATCATCATAACTTGTGTTGCTCTGGTCTTATTCTAGTATCAAGCATTGACGTATAGAAACCGATTGTGAGATAGCAGCATCTTTGTTTTGGGTCGTTTTGATCGATGTCATGAACTATTTTTGAATATTTTTTTAAATATTATTTTCGGGGGGTGCCCTTAGCTCAGTTGGTAGGGCGTCCACCCACCCCGGGCCCAGCAGCAGACCCGGGTTCGATTCCAGCCCGCGGTCGTTCTCTGCATGTCACTCCCCTCTCTGCCCCATTTCACCTCTGTCTCTCTTTAAAAAAAAAATTAAAAAAAAAAATATCTAAAAAAAATTGTATATTATTTTCGGGCCATTTTTGCTTGTATTAGACAGTGTGTAGAGACAGAGATGAAATGTGTCAGAGAGGGGAATGACATGCAGAGAACGACCCGGGCTGGATTCTAACCCGGGTCTGCTGTGGAGAGGACAGACAGACAGACAGAGAGGGGAATGACATGCAGAGAACGACCCGGGCTGGATTCTAACCATTGCAGCACGCACACACAAACTTTTTGACACATACTAATATGTTGATCTATTACGTGTATTTTAACGTGCTCATGTGTTGCCATCCTTACAGTATGTTCTTCTGTCATGTTTATCATACTCAGCATTGCCAGACTGAGAAAACTGGATTTTCATCTTTCAATACATGTGCCGACTATTTACTGGCACTCAACACACACACACACACACACACACACACACACCTACACACACACAGACACACACACACACACACACACACACACACACCTACACACACACACACACACACACACACACACACACACACACACACACACACACACACACACACACACAGACACACACAACTCTAAAGACAGGTGCCAACTATTTACTGGAACTAAAAACCAGCTCTGCACATATGCCTGTGCATCTGTACATTGTGACCTACTGAAAAGGTGAGGTAATGGGGCGGCAGTAGCGAAGTGTGTGTGTGTGTGTGTGTGTGTGTGTGTGTGTGTGTGTGTGTGTGTGTATGTGTGTGTGTGTGTGTGTGTGTGTGTGTGTGTGTGCGTGTGTCTAATAGATAGTTTTACAGCTGTTTTGCAGTGGCAA
>NC_137226.1:2088801-2098801 GCF_949987685.1 Ammodytes marinus
CTGCATATTTTGGACCAAGGCCTAGTGCCGCCATCTTGAAAGTGTCATAGTTGGAATGTCATCAGGTGCATTGTTTAAAATTTAGAATTGTTCTTGTCCTTGAAGGCCACTGTAGCTTCTGTTATTATTCTAAAGGGTTGGGGTTACCCAGGGAGTGTTGCATTCTAGAACTTTGTAGAACTTTCTTGATGATGTCATATTACACACTGCACCTTTAAAAAAACTAAAAATCTTCCACACAAACCACACAAAGTCAGAATTATAAACAATATCAAATAAACGTAAAACAACAACAAATTGAAATAGTTTATTTTTTATATTTTTTTTACATAATCATAGACAAAAGAAAATCACTTCATTTTTACCACAAAGATTTTCCTCTTCATGTTTACATTTAATACATTATTATAATATTCACATATTAACATTATCTTAAAGGGCGACAGTTAGAAAGGAGCTACGAGGAACTTTTAAATATTTCTGAAACAGTCTAATTTTCTCCTCTGATGATCATAAATTACATGTAACAGCAAAACGAGACCATCAGTGCAAAGAATGCTATTTTTGTATAGTTTTTCTTAATGCCTTTGTCATGGGGTATACGCTCACCCAGGAACAACAGCTGGCGTGGTAAAAAAACACTACCCGCTTTTGTCCAAAGGAGGGCGCTAGAATTAACACAAATTGAAAGTTCCTCGGAGCACCTTTGATTTCTGTTACAGCCTCTTTGGAGCAGGGAAAATTCACATTATATTCAGGGGGTAAGGTGGGTAAATTCAGACCATTTCAAACGTTTAATTGTAACTGTTCATAATTTTAAAAGAGTCATATCGTAGCTTAAATTGTTTTGTTGCTGATGCCTTTGTCCTGTGGAGAAAGTACTGTATGTCATTGACAAGAACATAGCCTCCTCATTTAGACTGTAGTCTCCAGAAAAATTGAAAAAGAAAAAATACATTGATGAAAAAACAATGGTTGCGTTCCAAATCGCATACTTTCTACTATATAGTATGTAGAAAAAAGATTTAGGATGTCCCGATTCTTGTGGCCAGATTTAGGATGGTTAGAACTGGAATGCAATTTCGTTGTTCTGTAATGGTTCAATGACAAATAAAGATCTATCTATCTATCTAGAAGTACCCGGATGTCCTACTTCATGCGGCCAAGATTGTTAGTGTTGAAAAGTGCATCCTATTTGGGCGATTCTGACCCACAATCCAGTGCGCACGTGAAGTGACGTAACATCGACGAAGCCTCCATATGAAAACAAACGGGGATGCGACGGATATAAAAGCAAGAGGCAAGATCAAGGCGCAATGTTATGATGAAATAAGAGAGAAAAGTATGTCCCAATAGTATGCCTACTGCATCCTAACTAGATTCTTTTTATCGTCGGATGTAGTATGTAGAATAGAAAAAAGAAAGAGTATGCCATTCGGAACGCAACCTATGTTTTTTTTATACAGTGCCTTGAAAAAGTATTCATACCGCTTGAACTTTTCCACATTTTGTCACGTTACAACCACACACACGTACATTTATTTTATTGGGATTTTTATGTGATAGACCCAAGCCCCAACCTCAGCGATTTTTACCAGCATCCAATAAGGAAGTGACCTACAACTGTAGTAACCAGGAAGTGCCACTAGGGGGGTGGAAGCAGAAGACAGCCATCTCTCATTGACTCCAATGTTAAACATGCCGTTTTCACAGCATTATTAAACCTATTTACAGCCTGGGCCACGAAACCATTTTAGTCTGTATGTTTAGGTCATATCTCCAAGACAACACTGAGGGGGGTGAATTTTTTTGGCCCACGCTAGTTTTTATTCTTTTGGAGGTTAAAATGTATTGGCGCGATCTCTTGAGTGACAGCTCTCCGCCCGTTGTCCCTCACTTTGCCTCGGAGGTATTACGTCAGCTATCTCCCTCCCCCCTCACAAGATGGCGACGCGCACAAACCAGGATTATTGGATGCCGTGTGAATAACTGAGGTCACCCCGGATGCTACATCCATATTATTTACTATCTATGGATAGACCAACACAAAGTGGCGCATAATTGTGAAGTGGAATGAAAATTATACGTGGTTTAAAAAAAATATATATATATAAATGAAAAAGTGTCAAGTGTGGCGTGCAGAAGTATTCAGCCTTTCCCCCCGCTCCCTGAGTCAATACTTTGTAGAAGCACCTATCACTGAAATTACAGCATACAAATGTTGGTCTATCACATTAAATCCCAATAAAATAAATGTGTGTGTGTAGATAGATAGATAGATAGATAGATAGATAGATAGATAGATAGATAGATAGATAGATAGATAGATAGATAGATAGATAGATAGATAGATAGATAGATAGATAGATAGATAGTGACAAAATGTGAAAAAGTTCAAGGGGTATGAATACTTTTCCAAGCCACTGTAGATATTTTCTTCATCGTGATGGAAGTCCAGCTCAGTCGCAGCCGTCCTGGTTTTCCAATATCGGATCTAAGGACAAAGACACACAGAGGTAAAGAGTGTGTGTGTGTGTGTGTGTGTGTGTGTGTGTGTGTGTGTGTGTGTGTGTGTGTGTGTGTGTGTGTGTGTGTGTGTGTGTGTGTGTGTGTGTGTGTGTGTGTGCGTGTGTGTGTGAGTGAGAATGTGTATGTCTGTCTGTGTGTGTGTGTGTGTGTGTGTGTGTGTGTGTGTGTGTGTGTGTCTGTGTGTGTGTTACCTGTCAGTGTGCTGCTGATGTTTGGTGGAGACACAATCAACACAGTGCCGCCAGACGTTATCCCAGAATGCACCACTGCACCTTCAACAGAATTCAGCTCCTAACACACACACACACACACACACACACACACACACACACACACACACACACACACACACACACACACACACACACACACACACACACACACACACACACACACACACACACACACACACACACACACACACACACACACACAAAATATTTGATGATTATGCATTTACTTCTATCATTACCTCATTACCTTCTGGTTAAAGGTGCCCCAAGGAACTTTTTAGTTTGTGTCAATTTTTCTGGAGACTACAGTCTAAATGAGGAGGCTTTGTTCCTATCAATGACATACAGTACTGTCTACACAGGTCAAAGGCATCAGCAACAAAACAATTTAAGCTACGATATGACTCTTTTAAAATTATGAACAGTTACAATTAAACGTTTGAAATGGTCTGAATTTACCCACCTTACCCCCTGAATATAATGTGAATTTTCCCTGCTCCAAAGAGGCTGTAACAGAAATCAAAGGTGCTCCGAGGAACTTTCAGTGTGTGTTAATTCTAGCGCCCCCTTTGGACAAAAGCGGTAGTGTTTTTACTACGCCAGCTGTTGTTCCTGGGTGAGCGTATACCCATGACAAAGGCATTAAGAAAAACTATATAAAAATAGCATTCTTTGCACTGATGGTCTCGTTTGCTGTTACATGTAATTTATGATCATCAGAGGAGAAATGAGACTGTTTCAGAAATATCTAAAAGTTCCTCGTAGCACCTTTAAATAAGAAAAAAAAAAACAATAACACAAAAAATATATTAATGTTTTATTTCTGTTTATACCTTATCAGTGAAGTCTTCTGTCATTGGCTCCTGAGTTTCCGCGACGACTGTTTCGGAACCTTCCAGGAGACTCGAGGGTTCCAAAGGGTCGTCGTCATGGCTACGACACTCTTCCGTCTCCACGACCAGCTGTGATTGGTCGAGAGGGTCCGAGGAGGCGGGGTCAGAAGAGACTGTCTGGATGATGACGCCTTCGCTGGAGCAAAGAGTGTCAGCCTATGGTAGGATGGATAGATGGATAGATAGATAGATAGATAGATAGATAGATAGATAGATAGATAGATAGATAGATAGATAGATAGATAGATAGATAGATAGATAGATAGATAGATAGATAGATAGATAGATAGATAGATAGATAGATAGATAGATAGATAGATAGATAGATAGATAGATAGATAGATAGATAGATAGATAGATAGATAGATAGATAGATAGATAGATAGATAGATAGATAGATAGATAGATAGATAGATAGATAGATAGATAGATAGATAGATAGATAGATAGACACACACGACCGATAGTCAATTGTGAGATTTTTGTCTATTTATCTTCCATAACATGTCTTCTTTCATACTAGTATAAATCAAAGGTCCAACATGTATATTCAGGTGTTTATTTGACTAAACCTTGTCTGTTTGCGTCTGTATATTTCTCCTATACAACCATCTTTAACGGACGTTATCTCAACACCAGTAATACTCTGAACCAAAAATATCAACTTCTAAAGCACTTACATCAACTAAACTTTCCATAATCATTCTCAGCACTATTCTGAAGGTTATTACAGAAGGATTTCTCAATACATTGTTAATTGTCTGATTTATGAGACAATTTCTTCTTCAAAAAAAACATACTGAAATGCATTTCTTTTTTCTTAAACTGACCGACAGGCTGTGTAGTATGATGTGTTCGTGTGATGAGGGGGAGGAGCTTGTTGTCAGGGTAACAGTCCCGTTGCCGCCCAGGCTGAGAGGAAGCCCCTGATTGGTTGTAGTCTGCAGGTAGTAGGTCCCAGGTGTTCCCGTAGGCTGCAGGTGGAAAGACTGAAGAGAACACAAGATAAGGTGAGAATCACGTTGCATTCCGAATCTCATACTCTTTCTTTTTTCTATTCTACATACTACATCCGACGATAAAAAGAATCTAGTTAGGATGCAGTAGGCATACTATTGGGACATACTTTACTCTCTTATTTCATCATAACATTGCGCCTTGATCTTGCCTCTTGCTTTTATATCCGTCGCATCCCCGTTTGTTTTCATATGGAGGCTTCGTCGATGTGACGTCACTTCACGTGCGCACTGGATTGTGGGTCAGAATCGCCCAAATAGGATGCACTTTTCAACACTAACAATCTTGGCCGCATGAAGTAGGACATCCGGGTACTTCTAACCATCCTAAATCTGGCCACAAGAATCGGGACATCCTAAATCTTCTTTCTACATACTATATAGTAGAAAGTATGCGATTCGGAACGCAACCTCTATTATCAGCCAATTTGTTTCATCTTTTGATTTCTGAACATGGATACGTCGACATGAATTATAATTTTCTTTTCCTCCTCTACTCAATTTTTTTAAACAATAAACAAAACAACAAAAATAAGAGAATTTTATTTCAAATAAATAAGTTGAGATTCCAAAACCTTATTGCAGTAAAAGTATGTAGTCTGTATTTTCATATTTTCATTTAAAGGTGTTGTAGTACAGACAGACAGACAGACAGACATATACACAGACAGACAGACAGACAGATGGATACATAGACAGACAGACAGACAGACAGACAGACAGACATATACACAGACAGACATATACACAGACAGACAGACATATACACAGACAGACAGATGGATACATAGACAGACAGACAGACAGACATACAGACATATAAACAGACAGACAGACAGACAGACAGACAGATGGATACATAGACAGACAGACAGACAGACAGATTCTTACAGGCAGGATCTCAAAGGTCTGCAGAGCTCCTGTGTTCAGAGTGATGGTTTCACTGTCGCTGCCCACTGCTGATGTAGAGTCTGAGGCTGAAAGAGGAACACACACACACACACACAGAGGGATATGGATGTTAGTATTGTAACCAAGAAAATGGACATCTGTTTATGTGAAGTCTTAACCTGCATAGAGAGACACTTTATAACTAGCATTAAAAAGTGCAGTCAGTGATTCTGGAGAACGCTTGTTGTCAAAATCACTTTTTTGTCAAAATCAGTGAATATCTCCTCATGATCCACTACTTGTCAGACAGACAGACAGACAGACAGACAGACAGACAGACAGACAGACAGACAGACAGACAGACAGACAGACAGACAGACAGATAGATAGATAGATAGATAGATAGATAGATAGATAGATAGATAGATAGATAGATAGATAGATAGATAGATAGACAGACAGACAGACAGACAGACAGACAGACAGACAGACAGACAGACAGACAGACAGACAGATAGATAGATAGATAGATAGATAGATAGATAGATAGATAGATAGATAGATAGATAGACACACACACAGAGACACACAGACAGGCAGACAGACAGACAGTAACATTGAGCACTGACCCATGTGTGTGATCTGCAGTGGGATCTGAACAGGGATCTGCAGCTGTGATGTCACAGAGCTGGAGGCGGGGCTAACAGCACTCTCGTCCAATCGCGTGAGTCGAATCTGCAGAGCGGACGAGTCACTTCCTGGTCCAGAGGGCTGAGAGGAGGCGGCCATCAACTCCTGGAGACCTTTAAGGAGGACTGGAGAGAGATCACATTTTTAAAGGGACACTGTGTAACGTGACATCATCAAGAAAGTTCTACAAAGTTCTAGAATGCAACGCTCCCTGGGTAACCCCAACCCTTTAGAATAATAACAGAAGCTACAGTGGCCTTCAAGGACAAGAACAATTCTACATTCTAAACAATGCACCTGATGACATTCCAACTAACATGGATTCCTCCATAAGACCTTACCTGCTCAATGTACAAAATTTTATATTAATATTTGTAATTCTCCGCTCTGGAGGATAATTCAGATTATTGGCAGAGGTGATTTTACACCAATGAGGACATATTTATGAATGAGGATATTGATTATAGATAATAAATTACTTAAAATGTTACACAGTGTCCCTTTAAAGCAGAGGGAGGTAACTTTTTCAATGTAATATTTGGCAAAAATGTCACAGCGGTTGAGGTATTTGGATTCAAATGCGTTAAGTATCTCTATCTCAACTGCTATTTTCTCCAACATGACATACTGCAGCTTTAACTTCTGTTAGCACATTTCAACTTGTGCTAGCAAAGATCTCTGTGACAGCAGGCGCTCGTGTCGTAAAAACCATGAAAAACTGAAAACTCTTCGTAGCAGCTCCGTACACTTCCTTGGCCCTGGCCTGGTTGGAAGAGGTGAGCTTTGTGCGTGCCTGCCTGTCTGCCTGCCTGCGTGCGTGCGTGCGTGCGTGTATGTGTATGTGTGCATGTCTGTCTGTCTGTCTGTCTCTCTGTCTGTCTGTCTCTCTGTCTGTCTATCTCTCTGTCTGTCTCTCTGTCTGTCTGTCTGTCCTGCCTGTCTCTCTGTCTGTCTGTCTGTCTGTCTGTCTCACTATCTCTCTCTCTCTGTCTGTCTGTGTGTCTCTCTGTCCTGTCTGTCTGTCTGTCTGTCTGTCTGTCTGTCTGTCTGTCTGTCTGTCTGTCTGTCTGTCCCTCTGTCTGTATGTCTGTCTGTCTGTCTGTCTGTCTCTCTGTCTGTCTCTCTGTGTACATACCACTGAAGGGAATGTCCTTGTGGTTGGCCACTTGTCTGTGTGTGTGTGTCTGTCTGTCTCTCTCACTATCTCTCTCTCTGTCTGTCTGTCTGTCTGTCTGTCTGTCTGTCTGTCTGTCTGTCTGTCTCACTATCTGTCTGTCTGTCTGTCTGTCTGTCTGTCTGTCTGTCTGTCTGTCTGTCTGTCTGTCTGTCTGTCTGTCTGTCTGTCTGTCCTGTCTGTCTGGCTCACTATCTCTCTGTCTGTCTGTCTCACTATCTCTCTGTCTGTCTGTCTGTCTGTCTGTCTGTCTGTCTCTCTCACTATCTGTCTGTCTGTCTGTCTGTCTGTCTGTCTGTCTGTCTGTCTGTCTGTCTGTCTGTCTGTCTGTCTGTCTGTCTGTCTGTCTGTACTGCCTGTCTCTCTGTGTACATACCACTGAAGGGAATGTCCTTGTGGTTGGCCACTTGTCTCTTGATGCTCCACCACTTTGAGCGAAGCCACTGAGGCGACCGCACACTGCTCCAGCCCCCCGCCAGCTCCTCCCACACGATCTCATTCTCATCCTCCACACACAGCTCCGAGATCCTGGGAGACAGACAGACAGGCCTGAGTGTGTGTGTGTGTGTGGGGGGGGGGGGGGGAGGAGTTTGTGTGTGTGTGTGGGGGGGGGGGGGTGAGGAGGGAGGAGTGTGTGTGTGTGTAGGGGGTGGGGGGGGGTGTGTGTGAGTGAGTGAGTGTGTATCTCATTCTCATCCTCCACACACAGCTCTGAGATCCTGGAAGACAGACAGACAGGCGTGAGTGTGTGTGTGTGTGGGGTGTGGGGGGTGGGAGGGAGGAGTGTGTGTGGAGGGTGAGGGGGAGGGGGGGTGTGTGTGTGAGTGAGTGAGTGAGTGAGAGAGTGAGTATCTCATTCTCATCCTCCACGCACAGTTCTGAGATCCTGGAAGACAGACAGGAGTGAGTATGTGTGGGGGGGGGGGGGGGGGGGGGAGGGAGGAGTGTGTGTGAGTGAGTGAGTGAGTGAGTGAGTGGGGTGGGGGGGAGTGAGTGAGTGAGTGAGTGTGTGTGTTTATATCATTCTCATCCTCCACTGCTAGCTCTGAGATCCTAGAAAATATTTTCGGATTTTTATAAAAGCTTATTGAGACTCCCAACTTTATTTATATATTTTATTTTATTTATTTAACCTTTATTTATACTCGAGAGATCAAATTTGATAGTTTTTACTATTTTAGACCACACACACACACACACACACACACACACACACACACACACACACACACACACACACACACACACACACACACACACACACACACACACACACACACACACACACACACACACACACACACACACACACACACACACACACACACACACACACACACACACACACCTGCGTATCAGGTTGAGGTCGTCCTCCTTCATCCACTCCGTTCCTCCGCTGTGTTTCCAGTTCAGGTAGTTCAACCATTTGGACCGACACTGTTTCTCTGAGCGCGTCCCAACCTGCCCGGCAACCGAAAAAATAAATAATATATTAAATTAATTAATATTCCAAATAATTGAAAATAATTTAAAAATAAAATGATAGAATATTTAAAAAATAATAATAATTTATTAATAAAATAATACTTTTTACTTTTTTAGAATAAAAAAAAAACATTTACTATTAAATAATTGAAAAATAATATATATATATATTATATATAAATAAAATATGATGAACTATATCAAATTAAAGAAATAAACTGCTTCTTTGAGAGCATGCCAACCTGCTCGGCAACCGTAAAAAAATTAAAAATAATAATATTCCAAATAATTTAAAGAAATTGAAAAATAAAATATAATAAAAAGATTTTGTAAAATGGAAATAAATTAAATAATATAAATAAAATATAATTAAATATATAAAATAAAATAAAAACACTGCAAACCTTGTCGGCAACCGTTGCCCAGGAGACGCCCCCGGTAACAGCGGAACCCGGCGTGGCCCCCGACATCTCGTACACGACCTCCGCCAGACGCCTCTCCTCCTCCTCTGACCATTTACCTGGGGGAAATACATTCATTGATTAACATTCCAAATTAATTGATAAATAAAAAAAATGTAATATTAAAAAACTAACACTAAAAAAAAAAAAAAAATTAAAAAAATGTATAATAATTCAGAAATTAAATAAATATAATATAATAAAAATATAACTAAATAAATAAATTTTTCGCAGCTCCAACTAATTATTGGTTGAAAACTAGATTTTTTCCCCCTTAACTTAAAGGTGTAGTCAGTGAACGCTTGTTGTCAAAATCGCTTTTTGACAACACACACACACACACACACACACACACACACACACACACACACACACACACACACACACACACACACACACACACACACACACACACACACACACACACACACACACACACTCCTCTGTACCTGTATTGCACGTGTCCTTCATCAGTCTGCAGCGATCTTTAACAGAAGACGCACTGCGACCCAAAGCCGCTCCGATCGTCGCCCAGTCGTTTCCATGTTTCTCCTTCAACCTGAAAAAACAAGATGTGTACAATTATTTTTTGGCATTTTCTTCAAGCTTTATTAGACAGTACAGAGTT
>NC_137226.1:2103801-2113801 GCF_949987685.1 Ammodytes marinus
CATTAAACAGAAAAAAAACCACGGGATTTCGCGTAAAAATAAATGCATTACTCTTCTGTCATACACACTCGGAAATCACGTTGTTGCACTGACGTAACACAATGAGAAATCGGCCAATTTAAACGGCTTTTTATGAAGCTACTAGTGATGCTAACTACTAGCATCCAACTCGCTCTCTCTCTCTGTCTGTCTGCAGCTCAATAGAAAAAGCACTGAACGAAAACTCCCTCGCTCGCCGCCATGTTGTTAAAAATCGCCAAGCTGAAACCCATATGACGTGTGTGTTCTTTATAGGCGTCATTTCGGTTCGATTGGAATGTTGTTGTTCTAATGGAACGCTCCGAACTACCATGGAAACCACCACGGAACAGAAAGTGGAAATGTTTTTTACTTTTGATTCGGCTACTTACTTCCTGTTTTGGGTCCGGGGACTTGCAGTTACCAGGATGAAGGCAAAGACCAGGATGCAGGAACGGCTCAGCGCGAGGCCTGGCGGGTATGGAAGGCCAACAGGGACAATATTAAAGCTATAGTGTGTAATTTTTCCATATGAATGAAAATTTAATTTATTTATATATGTATTATCCCAATTGATTGACAAACGTTAACTCACTTGAAGGCGGGTGTCTGTTGAAGTTTTAAAACTATTGGATCTGCCCAGTGCCACTCTGGATCTGCCAACCAATCGCATAACGTTTGGTCGTGACGTGTGTGTCACGAGCCGGCTTCTGAGCCACTCCCTCTGTTCGCTGTTTGGACCGCTAAAAAACCTGGCTGAGAAAACTTGTGAATATAGCCTACCGCGGACCCAGACTGACTACTGAAGGGAAAGCGGGCGGTGCCAGGCTAATTTCAATGCACTGCTGACATAGAATTCCATAGCAGGTTGCCATATATGAAAACTATCCATTAACTGTGTCAAAACTAAAAATATTTCTTAATATTTACACTAAAAACATTTTTATTTAATATTGTTATAAATGGCATTCCGTAGTCAGGTTGCCAAATATAAAATAATATAATAATACATTTGTTTATATAGCGCTCTTCTCTCACTCATAAAATATGTCTCTGAAGTGTGTTTGTGAAATGTGTTGCCTAATTTACTCCAACTATTTTATATCATTATGCATATTTCTACCTTTTAATTTAATATTGACCTAAATGGGACTCCTTATATAGGATGCCAGATTTTAACAATGTCCGTAAACTGGAGGGTAAGTATCTGTGTGTCTGTAGAAGTGACAAAACCAAAATCGTTTGCATAATTGTCTACATGTCTCAAGTCAAGGTCAATGACAAGACTAGGAAATGGTTAAAAGCTCTATAAAAAGCTAGCAGCCTATGGCCGTGTCTGAACTGCCATACTAGCGTCCTACATCCTACATACTCACCATCTATATACTGCATACTCTCTACTCAAAGATCGATTGTGTATGCGAGCTGCGTCTAAAACGTTCTCAGTTGAAGTATACTCAAGCAATGAAGAATTTCTTCTTCTTCTTATAAGATTCAGGCAGTTTAGACACTGTTAAGCTTATAACCGCCCTCTACAGGTTAGATATTGAACTAGATTTTTACAGTCCTGTGTTCATCATCTGTGTTTTAGACCTCTTGTTTTATAATAATGATGTTTTGAGGCGGAGGATCCCTCCGACGCTCTCTGTCCGGCTCATCAGCACTCAGCTGTCTGTGAGTTGAGCTGGACGAGCCGCGGTGTGTGGGACAGCGATCTGTTCTGATCTCTCTCCACTATCAGACTCACAACACTCATTTCACTTAGTGACTCTAATGTTGTTAGGTATTTATCTTCATCTCTTATCTATTGTAAGAGTGTATGAATGACTGCACGTACAGTTGTCAGATCGCGGAACCCCAAACAATGTTGTTGCCTAGCAACTTGCTCGAAAATATTTCATTTTCCTGGGCGGGTAGAATTGACCCAGTGCATTGTGGGGCGGTTGAGTAGGAAAAGTATACGATCGATTCATACCCAAAATCTTCCCGGAAGTTAGTACTCATCCGGGAATTTCTCACATACCCAAACTCGCATACCCAACCGTCACATACTCAAATTGAAGTCAAAATGAGTATGGGTAGGACGTTAGTATGGCAGTTCAGACACGGCCTTAG
The DNA here is from genome assembly GCF_949987685.1 of Ammodytes marinus. NCBI lineage: Eukaryota > Metazoa > Chordata > Actinopteri > Uranoscopiformes > Ammodytidae > Ammodytes > Ammodytes marinus. The sequence goes on from NC_137226.1 coordinate 2,105,935, forward strand.
TGAACTTTTTCACAAATTCACGAATTTTGCGTGTATGAATCGAACCTGGCAACTCGCATGTCAGCTTCAAAAATCCGTCCGGGTAACAACCAGATATATTTATTTTTTATTTATTCATTTGATAGTGATTGACTGACTTACATAATATGAAGAGGATAATTAGAATTCATCTACTATGCCACGAATTTAATCTGATAGATTGTTTAAAATATATCCTTGTATTTCATGTTGCAGGTAAATGGTTCCGCCCCTTGTTTCTGTCGGACCGCTATTGCCGACGCTTCAAGCTGCGAAAATCCAAACCACACATTTCAACATTTCAAATATTTTTTGGACATTTACAGCTTGGAAAATACACCAAATCATGGAGGAGAAACCAGTGAGAGTGTAAGTCTATCTTTATAAACTCTAAAACTGTTGATTTAAATACGTTATATCTCGTTAAATGTGGTAGTTGGGTGTATTTTGATCTATTTTGCCAGTTGGTAAGATCTCAATGTCTATTAAAAACACATTTATTGGAGCTTTTCTGTGAACAATAAGGGTTTATTCAATATTTTAAAGGTAGCGCAAGTTATTTAATTTGCTAAAAGGGTTTTAATGAGTCCGATGTACAAAACAATACGTATCGCGCCAGACGTAATTCAAAATGTAGCTATTTTAAGGAAGGCTTACTCGACTATTTGTGTATTTGTTGATGTAGGCGCATAAGCGATATCTATTGCAGGGACTGAATTATTCGGCTTAATTTTACAGTCTGCCTTTTGAGTTTTAAAGTGTGTCAGACTGTGTTAAAAATGCACTGTTTAAAGTTAGTTTTATTTGCCACCAGAATCCAAATTAAGCTAAAATCTAATGCGCCAAACCCCATTCAAATGTAATATAATTTACCCATCGGCGCATTTTAATACATTATGACACGTTTGAAAGGTACATTATTGATATCAGTTGGGGGTACAGACACACTCGGCATAAGTTTATTAGTAGGATTCATGCACGTGTTGTATTTAATGTAACACTAACAAAGTGTTAAATGTGAGTTCCAGGGGTCACCAACCTTATTGAACCTGAGGACTACTTCATGGGTACTGAGTCATACGAAGGGCACCCAGTTTGATACACTCTTCTGAAATAACACATTTGCTCAGTTTTCCTTTAGTTATATATTATTATTAATGATTAATGATACTCATCTATGTGAAGACACTGATCATGTTAAAGATTTCTCACAATAATGATCAACAATGACTTAAAAAATGTGGGAAACAGATTATTATGCTATTTTTAGAACAGACCTGTGGGCGCCTCATATGGTCCTTGCGGGCACTGTGTTGGTGACCCCTGTTTTAGACCCTTATGTATAACTGGCAACAATTGACACAGTGTTAGTTTTGTATTTTGACCTTTCGTGTGTGTGTTTGTGTGTGTCTGTGTGTCTGTCTGTCTGTCTGTCTGTCTGTCTGTCTGTCTGTCTGTCTGTCTGTCTGTCTGTCTGTCTGTCTGTCTGTCTGTGTGTGCAGTTTAGCGTGTGGGGACGTTGAAGGCCGACTAACCGCTCTGTTTAACCGAGTCAACACCATCCAGAAGAAAGCGGGGCAGTTTGACGTGAGGATATACTGTTTATTGTTTATATAAAAGTGTGTTCTGTCTATTTTTAAATGTAAAACCTTAATCATTTGCCTCATTTGTCTCTTTTTCTTCAATACATTTTCTCTTTAAGTGAACGTATAGGAGTAGTTTAAACTCATTTCATTTCATTTAAAGGTGCAGTCAGTGATTCTGGAGAACGCTTGTTGTCAGAATCACTTTTTTGTCAAAATCAGTGAATATCTCCTCATGATCCGCTACGTGTGTGTGTGTGTGTGTGTGTGTGTGTGTGTGTGTGTGTGTGTGTGTGTGTGTGTGTGTGTGTGTGTGTGTGTGTGTGTGTGTGTGTGTGTGTGTGTGTGTGTGTGTGTGTGTGTGTGTGTGTGTGTGTGTGTGTGTGTGTGTGTGTGTGTGTGTGTGTGTGTGTGTGCTGAAAAAAATCTGGTTTTAATACACAGCTTTAGGCTCTGTAAACTGGCATGTAAACAAAGGGTATGTATACAAAGCGGGGGGGGGGGGGGGGGGGCACACCGTAGCCAGTTTACAGAGCCTACGATGTGTATTAACACCTTTTCAAATTTCAGCACACACACAGTACAGACAGGTAGCAGATCATGAGGAGATATTCACTGATTTTGACAACAAGCGTTCTCCAGAATCACTGACTGCACCTTTAAATCAGCAAATTTGCCAAAAGATTAACCAACTTTCCAATGATCTAAATGTTAATATTTGGTGTTATTTATATATTTCTTTACAGCTGTTGCTTTGTGTGGGAGAGTTTTTTGGGACGACGCCGGAAGCCGCAGCAGAATGGCAGCAATACAAAACCGGAGCCAAGAAAGGTAACGTTTCCATGGTTATTTTCTGGCGCTCTGGTGGTGTAGTGGATAGAGCGTGTACCATATTGGCTCCGGCCTTCATTGCAGTGGTCACGGGTTCAAATCCGACCCGTGGACCTTTACTGCAGGTCATCCTCCTCTCTTTCTCTCTCTAGTCTCTGTCTGTCTCCCCATTTCAACTCTGTACTGTCTAATAAAGCTTGAAAATGCCAACAAAAAAAAGGGAACATTTCCATGGTTACACTGGCTACTAACTACTTTATACACAATTTACCAGGGACCACAGACACTTGGATTGTCTTAATTTAAATTTCTTTTAACTAAAATTTACACTGAGTTAAATCAAGTCTGTATCCATTCCCCCCCCCCCCCCCCTTCATATCGAACTTTCCCCAAATTCTCCAATTCATTAGTACAACTTACAGCAACAAATTAAACTAAATACCTTCATATCCTTTAACCAATTTAAACAAACTATCTTAAATCTGCCAAACTCTACCTGTAACTGTTTTAATTAGGCTATATTGTACTTTCACCCATTTCATTTTAATTGCTGCCACTCTTCACCACTATGTAAATGTTTCAATTGTTTTTCTCTTCACCTGTTGTTGTGTATTTGATGTATTTGCATTGAATATTGTATGTATTGTTGTTTTTCCTTTGAATTTGTTTGATCTCGACGTCATTGTAAATGAGGGTCACCGCTCAATTGGTCTCTCGAGGATAAATAAAAGTTAAATAAATATAGTCTGGTGTTTTTTCCCCTCCTACATCCTACAAATATGTTGGTAAAACAGGCTGATAATGAATGAATGTCTAACCATAATAATTGCCTTTTGTATGTTAACTGTATTGGCCTGTTTTGTCCCTGCTCAGCTCCCATACACACCTACATCCTGGGAGCAGCCAGTCAGGAGACGGTCAAGAGCTTCCCCAGCGCCGACGGCTGTGAGCTGGCAGAAAACATCACGTATCTGGGTAAGAGTCTGACTGTGTTCTAAAAGCCCTACTAACGTCCTCCCTCCTACATACTCAACATGTATATACTACATACTAAAAGCCCTACTAACGTCCTCCCTCCTACATACTCAACATGTATATACTACATACTAAAAGCCCCACTAACGTCCTCCCTCCTACATTCTCAACATGTACATACTACATACTAAAAGCCCTACTAACGTCCTCCCTCCTACATACTCAACATGTATATACTACATACTAAAAGCCCTACCAACGTCCTCCCTCCTACATACTCAACATGTACATACTACATACTAAAAGCCCTACTAACGTCCTCCCTCCTACATACTCAACATGTACATACTACATACTAAAAGCCCTACTAACGTCCTCCCTCCTACATACTCAACATGTATATACTACATACTAAAAGCCCCACTAACGTCCTCCCTCCTACATACTCAACATGTATATACTACATACTAAAAGCCCTACTAACGTCCTCCCTCCTACATACTCAACATGTATATACTACATACTAAAAGCCCTACTAACGTCCTCACTCCTACATACTCAACATGTATATACTACATACTGTCTACTTAATCATCCATTGTGTATGCGAGGTTCATCGGACCGTTTACACTGAAGTAAAACAGAAGCAATAAAGAATTAAAAAAAAAACTTCAATGCCGTTTGAAAAGACGCAATGCATTTCGAAGCGGTTGAGTAGGAAAAGTAACCCATCGATCCCATACACAAAATCTTCCTGGAAGTTAGTACTCATCCGGGCATTTCTCGCTTACACAAACTCGCATACACAACCACAACGTACTCAAATTGACATCATGAGTGTGAGTGGGATGTTAGTATGGCTTTTTCGAACACAACCTATATGTCAAAATCAGTGAATATCTCCTCATGATCCATTACCTGTCTGTACTGTGTGTGCGCGCTGAAAATAGATCTGGTGTTGTTAATACACAGCCTAGGCTCTGTAAACTGGCATTTATCCCTATGTGTATATTCCCAGGTCGTCGTGGAGTGTTTACGGGCGTGTCCGGGCTTCAGATAGCGTACGTCAGCGGTCGGGAGGCGTCCCAGGAGCCGGCCCCCGCTCACTGTTTCTCCCCCAAAGACCTGTCCGCTCTGGTGGCTACGCTAACTAGCTCCAAGTTCAGAGGAGTGGACGTCCTGCTCACATCACAGTGGCCTAGAGGCGTCTGGCAGTATGGCAACACACCGGTAACTAGGAAAATACACATACTTTATTCATTTGATTTATTATTTATTTAAATTTTAATTTTATTTAATTTAATTTTATTTAATTTAATTTTATTTAATTTAATTTTATTTGTTTGTTTATTTATGTATTTATTTATTTATTTATTTATTATTATTTTTTATTTTATTTTATTTTTTATTTATTTTTTCACCTTTATTTATTTATACAGGCAAGTCATTAGGAACAAGTTCTTATTAACAATGGCGGCCTGATAAGCGAAAAAAAAAAGCATCAATTCAATTAATTATTTAGAATGTTTTGTTTAAAAATTTAAATTTAAAAACCTTAGTGGCATTATTTATATCCAGCTGTCTTATGCTGATTGAGATGCTGCTATATAATTTAATTTAATTTAAAAATATACATATATATCCAAGAATATGGTTAAATGTTAATGCTTTTCTTTTCTTTGTTTTAGGAAGTGAACACAAAGTTCTGTGGCAGCAGCTCGGTGGCGAACCTCGCAGACAAACTGAAACCTCGCTATCACTTCGCTGCTCTGGAGGGAGCGCACTACGAGAGACTGCCTTACAGGTACTAACGCACACACACACACACACACGCACACACACACACACACACACACACACACACACATACAGTCACACACACACATATATACACACACAGACACACACACACACGCACATACAGTCACACACGTACTAACACACACACACAGAGACAAGAGACACACACACACACACACACACATACATATACACACACACACACACTTATACACGATCGCTCACTCACTCACTCACTCACTCACTCACTCACTCACTCACTCACTCACTGTTATTTTTAGCGACCCATTTGGATAAAAGCGGTAGTGTTTTATCTACGTCTTAAGAGAAACTATATAAAAATAGCATTCTCTGCACTGATGGTCTCGTTTGCTGTTACATGTCATTTATGATCATCAGAGGAAAAATGAGACTGTTTCAGAAATATTTAAAAGTTCCTTGTATCATATTTAATTTTTTTCATTTTTCATTTAACTTTTATTTATCCTCGAGAGACCAATCGAGGGGTGACCCTCATTTACAATGACGTCGAGTTTAAAATAAATTCAAAACAACAATACATACAAAATATTCAATGCAAATACATCAAGTAAATACATATACATACAATTAAGTAAATTATTATAACTGTGTGTGTGTGTGTGTGTGTGTGTGTGTGTGTGTGTGTGTGTGTGTGTGTGTGTGTGTGTGTGTGTGTGTGTGTGTGTGTGTGTGTGTGTGTGTGTGTGTGTGTGTGTGTGTGTGTGTGTGTGTGTGTGTGTGTGTGTGTGTGTGTGTGTGTGTGTGTGTGTGTGTGTGTCTCTTCAGGAATCACGTTGTTCTCCAGGAGAATGCTCAGCACGTCAGTCGCTTCATCTCCCTGGCAACAGTCAATAACCCGGCCAAGAAGAAGGTTTGTTTTTGTGTCCCAATTTCAACTTGCTATGTAAATATTAGTTTGCGTTCCGAATCGCATACTTTCTACTATATAGTTTGGTAGAAAAAAGATTTAGGATGTCCTGATTCTTGTGGCCAGATTTAGGATGGTTAGAAGTACCCGGATGTCCTACTTCATGCGGCCAAGATTGTTAGTGTTGAAAAGTGCATCCTATTTGGGCGATTCTGACCCACAATCCAGTGCGCACGTGACGTGACGTAACATCGACGAAGCCTCCATATGAAAACAAACGGGGATGCGACGGATATAAAAGCAAGAGGCAAGATCAAGGCGCAATGTTATGATGAAATAATAGAGAAAAGTATGTCCCAATAGTATGCCTACTGCATCCTAACTAGATTCTTTTTATCGTCGGATGTAGTATGTAGAATAGAAAAAAGAAAGAGTATGAGATTCGGAACGCAACCTAGTTTCCCATTAAAGCAGGTTTTCAAACTGTGAGAAATCATACAAAATAAAATACAAATATAACTGCAGATCTTGCCTGAGGATCATAGTGTTTTTTGTCATTGAAACCTACATATTTATATTTTATATGATCAATCATATCTTGGTTGAATATTTATAATTAGCTCATGGTGTAGTGGTTACTTTGAACGATTGTCTTTTCAGACTAGAAAAAATTTAAAAATATCCGTCATATGGTAACACCAACACTGTGTGTGTGTGTGTGTGTGTGTGTGTGTGTGTGTTGCATGTCTTTCTGTGTCTGTCTGTCTCTCTCTCTCTCTGTCTCTCTCTCTCAATTCAATTTCAATTCAATTCAATTCAATTCAATTCAATGAGCTTTATTGGCATGACTATTGTTGCAAACAGTATTGCCAAAGCATTACAGATAATAACAAAAGAGAACAGTCTTTCACAAATATTACTAAAAGAACATCCTGATATAACAATACATAGATATAACTATATCATATCGAGAATAACTCTCTCTCTCTCTTTGTCTCTCTCTCTGTCTGTCTCTCTCTCTCTCTCTCTCTGTCTCTCTCTCTCTCTCTCTCTCTCTCTCTCTCTCTCTATCCATCCATCCATCCATACAGTATCTCTATGCCTTCAACATCGTCCCTCTGAAGTCCATGGATCCCTCAGAGCTGGTGAAGCAGCCGCAGGACGTGACAGAGAATCCGTACAGAGGAGCGGCCAAGACCGACAAGCTCAAGACTGGGTTCAACACTACTGCAGAGGAGGAGGTAACTGCTCTGTCTGTCTGTCTGTCTGTCTGTCTGTCTGTCTGTCTGTCTGTCTGTCTGTCTGTCTGTCTGTCTGTCTGTCTGTCTGTCTGTCTGTCTGTCTATTTATCTATCTATCTATCTATCTATCTATCTATCTATCTATCGTATGTATCTCTTTCTGTCATTAATAGCATTGTATCTCGTGGTGCATTCAGGAACCGGCTGGTCAGAACGAAATTTCAATACCTCTGTATGTCTGGAACATATTGCATGAATTGTCTATCTATCTATCTAGGTGTCTGTCTGTCTATCTATGTATCTGTGTGTGTCTGTCTGTCTATCTATCTATCTATCTATCTATCTCTCAATCTCTCTTTCTTTCTATCTGTCTGTCTGTCTGTCTGTCTGTCTGTCTGTCTTTCTTTCTGTCTGTCTGTCTGTCTGTCTGTCTGTCTGTCTGTCTGTCTGTCTGTCTGTCTGTCTGTCTGTCTGTCTGTCTGTCTGTCTGTCTGTCTGTCTGTCTGTCTTTCTATCTGTACTTAATAACA
>NC_137226.1:2118801-2121301 GCF_949987685.1 Ammodytes marinus
AAAACTTAAATAACAATAAAATTATGAAAAAAGCAACTTAATAACTTGAACAGCAGCTCAGAAAACCTTTGATATCATTTCTATCTGGGAATATTTTGCTTCAGAACTCAATTTCTGGGGAAAAATCGTTTTTTAAAAATGTATTGAAGATGTTTGTCGTAATTTGTATTTTGTAAAATGATCGACAATTAAAATCGAATTTTTTTGATTTTCTTGTATCATGTTGGTCATTATTCTCATGTTACATTTATATTTGAGTCTGTGAAAAACCAGTGGAAAGCGCTATTTAAAGCTGGGGTATATGATTTCTGATTGGTCAAAGTTAACATGAGCAGTACACTTTGACCAATCAGAACGAGGCTCCGATTCTCTGTTCTTATTGGCTGTTGGGACTGTCCATTCACTTTGGCACGACTTTGTTGGTGTGTAGAGCGTGTCAGGGAGGGACCATAGGGGAAGGACCAAAGAGAACAAGTGGAGCGGTTGAGGTATTTGGATTCGAATCTCTATCCCGTCTGCTATAATCTCCCCAAATCATATACCCCAGCTTTAAAGGTGAAGTAAGCAATATATCTATGTTAATATATGTGTTAAATCGCTCTTTATTCATACAGTGATCACTTACATAGTGTGCGGGTTTCATAACTCCGATCTCTCCGTCAACCGCTCTGCATGTAATCTGCAAATAAACTTTTCGGGGATCCAACAACCTGATATCCAATCAGAAGAGAGAACGCTACAAACCGGCACCCGTCTCACTGCCGGTGCACGCCAGAGCAACAGATGGGTGAATGTTTATGCGCCTACAATGGCGGAGCAGGTAAAAATCCTTCCCAATGTCTGTTTTGATGGTTTTCATCATGTTTTATCACACTTATGGATCTGAGATGATGCTAGATAACTCGCTGCTTGAAAACCGCAGTGCATTAATGTGGTGACGTAGGGACGAGCGAGGGGACTGGCTAACTGCAGTAACTGACAGGAAGTTAGCTAAAAGAACCATTCCGCTTACTGAACCTTTTTTTATTTTTTTTTACTGCAATAATCAAAAGTTGAATTATTTTTAAGAATTATTTAGTTTATTCTAGTCCATATACCATTCTCCATTTACTTGACACAATCTATTGCAGAAATATTGAAGGTAGGAAGGTGAAGTATAATATTGAAGATAAACATTTGGGAGGTCTGCGAGCTTAAGATGCTTAAGCGCTTTGAGTGCAAGAAAAGCGCTATATAAATGAAATTTATTATTATTATATGGTCGACTTTACAGGTATATAAAATCATTGTGACATATATAGCTAAACGTAAGAATTATTTTAAAAAATGTTTCCACCCACTGAATTGTTATTTTAACCTCTTTTGAATAGCAGGGGGACGTGTTATATAATTTTTTAGGGGGACACTTGAAGCTGGATTTACCAAGCATCTGATTGTTCACTTACTAACCCTCTTCTAGATATTGAGGGGGGGCATAAACCCTACACCCCCCACCCCCGACATCGATGCCTATGTAAGTACAATTTTCGGTCTAAACACCATCTGATGCTGTACAATACATCAACATCTGCTCCAAAATGTTTCACTTCAATTAATTCATGAAATGCTGCAGTGACATGTTTTGACCACAAGAGGGCGGTGTTACCCACATAATTAATTACAGCATTTTGTACGTTTTTATATAATATTGATTTAAACAAAAGTCTTTCCCTTGTGTGGCGTTCAAATGCTTGAAAAATAACAAGAAATCTTAAAATTAATTTAAGCCTGTAGGCAGGAGTCAGTTGTAGATACACTGAAAAACTTTTTTTATTTAAGTGATTTGGGGATGAGATGACCTTTTAGAACCCATTTTTCTTCATCCCTGTGTGTGTGTGTGTGTGTGTGTGTGTGTGTGTGTGTGTGTGTGTGTGTGTGTGTGTGTGTGTGTGTGTGTGTGTGTGTGTGTGTGTGTGTGTGTGTGTGTGTGTGTGTGTGTGTGTGTGTGTGTGTGCGTGTGTGTGTGTGTGATAGATGGCTATGTGTTCCTCATATATGTTGTTATTATTGTCATGATGCCTTCAGGGTCTAATATGATAATTTCTATCATATTTTTATTGCATTTCTGTTAATATCACTTCCCTGGTGTAAACACACACACACACACACACTTAGACACACACAAACACAGACACTTAGACACACACAGACACACACACCCCTAGACACACACACACACCCCTAGACACACACACATACACACACCTATATTGCTTTTTTATTCGTTCTTATTAATTTTCTTTTAACAGTACCCTGTCATCCATCATCGTAATGCATTTTATTTGGGCTCTCTTGCTTGTTAAATATGAATGTTAAATATTATATATAATATAATTTTGTAACTTCCTGAACTACCACATGACAACACATAAGCTAAGGTTGCTCTGCATGTTATTTAGCTACGGAACTTGTATTCATCACTTTGAAAGCGTCATAGTTGGAATGTCATCAGGTGCATTGT
>NC_137226.1:2131301-2136301 GCF_949987685.1 Ammodytes marinus
GGCCCGGCCCTTCGTAGATTTTTCTGTATGTGGCCCTCAGTGAAAAAAGTTTGGACACCCCTGGGTTAGACAAACTTTTAGTTTTTGGGGGGAAAATGTGTTTTTATTCTATAGACTACTGAAAACATTTCTACCCAAAATCCCAAACTATAAAAATATTGTCATTTACGACCTTTAGTTGATACAATCAGATAAAACTTAGAGTGGTCTTAACCTTTCCCAGAGCTGAGTATAGATTATATTACTGTAAACAAACCCCAACTGACTGACTCAACGTAATCCAATTTACTCAATGTAGGAAAACCTGCCTCTGTTAAAAAGCAGCCTGCAGCCTCTCTCTCTATTTCTCTGTCTTTCTCTCTCTATTTCTCTGTCTCTTTGTCTCTCTCTCTCGTTCTCTCTCTCTCTCTTCATCTCTCTCTCTCTTTCTCTCTTTTTCTCTGTCTCTGTCTCTGTCTCTCTCCCTCTCTCTCTCTCTCTCTATTCTGTCTCTCTCTTTCTGTCTCTCTCTCTCCCTATCATTTCTCCCTCTCAGACTCTCTCTCTCTCCATCCCTCTCTCTCCCTCCTTCCCTCTCCCTCTCTCTCTCCCTTCATCTCTCTCTCTCTCTCTTTCAATTATTTCCTGTAAAGAATTTCATAAGATGAAATGTTTGAAAGAAGCTAAGACAGCTTTTCATCTAAATGTACAAGTCACTGTGTGTGTGCGTGTGTGTGTGTGTCTGCGTATGTGTGTCTGCGTGTGTGTGTGTGTGTGTGTGTGTGTGTGTGTGTGTGTGTGTGTGTGTGTGTGTGTGTGTGTGTGTGTGTGTGTGTGTGTGTGTGTGTGTGTGTGTGTGTGTGTGTGTGTGTGTGTGTGTGTGTGTGTGTGTGTGTGTGTGTGTGTGTGTGTGTGTGTGTGTGTGTGTGTGTGTGTGTGTTTGTGTGTGAGAGACAGCTATTCATTGGATTTTTCAACGTTCACGTCAAGGCCAAGTCAAGCGAATCTATCCGTCTGATATGTGTGATCTGGGTCTAATTAACCGTCAGCTCAGCTTGCAACCCACACACTACTATTCATACTGTCAGTAAGAGTCCTTTGTGTGTGTGCGTGTGCGTGTGCGTGTGTGTGTGTGTGTGTGTGTGTGTGTGTGTGTGTGTGTGTGCGCGTGTGTGTGTGTGTGTGTGTGTGTGTGTGTGTGTGTGTGTGTGTGAGAGAGAGAGAGAGAGAGAGAGTGAGTGAGTGTGTAATGGCTTCATTTTTTTCCTGACAAAATACCACCTCTTTTGAGAACAAAATGATAAAGGCTACATCATAAATTGAGATTAGAGAACGACACCAAAATGTTCTCTGTGTGCGTGTGCGTGTGTGTGTGTGTGCGTGTGTGTGTGTGTGTGTGTGTGTGTGAATCCTTTGTAAGTGTGTGTAGCCGTAAGAATGATATCCTAAAGCGGCTACAATCAATGTTTCAAACGACAAGGTGTGAAATTATAATGTGAAATTGATCTGACTGTAATAAGGGGTTAGCTCAAAAAAGCTCAAAGAAGAAATCAGCTAAAGAGAAAGATATATTCCTCAGTTAAAAGCAGCCTGCAGCCTCTCTCTCTCTCTCTTTTTCTCTTTCTTTCTTCCTCTCCCTCTCCCTCTCTCTCTCTATCTCCCTCTCTTTCTCTGTCTCTCTATCTCTCTCCCTCTATCTCCCTCTTTTTCTCTTTCTTTCTTCCTCTCTCTCCCTCTCTCTCTCTCTCCCTCTATCTCTCTCTCCCTCTCGCTCTCTCTCTCTTTCTCCCTCTCCCTCTTTCTCTCTCTCCCTCTATCTCTCCTTCTCTGTTCCTCTCTCTCCCTCTCTCTCTCCTTCTCTCCCTATCTTTCTCTCCCTATCGTTCTCTCTCTCTTTCTCTCTCGCTCTCTCCCTCTATCTCTCCTTCTCTCCCTATCTTTCTCTCCCTCTCTTTCTCTCTATATTTATCCCAAAAAAACAGAGCTAAAAGTAGAGAGAATAGTTGACTTATACATTGTTAGCTAACGTTAGTCTTATACAATCTATTCACTCACAACTAGCATCATTAAACCTATTTAAGGCCTGGTCCAAAAAAAAACATTCTAGTCCGTATGTTTAGGTCATATCTCCATGACAACACTGAGGGGGAATTGACTTTATTTGGCTTGACCTGCCAAAGAAAAAATACTTTGAAACTTGCTTGAGACTATAACTGTTTATACTGTGGTTGCGTTCCGAATCGCATACTTTCTACTATATAGTATGTAGAAAAAAGATTTAGGATGTCCCGATTCTTGTGGCCAGATTTAGGATGGTTAGAAGTACCCGGATGTCCTACTTCATGCGGCCAAGATTGTTAGTGTTGAAAAGTGCATCCTATTTGGGCGATTCTGACCCACAATCCAGTGCGCACGTGAAGTGACGTCACATCGACGAAGCCTCCGTATGAAAACAAACGGGGATGCGACGGATATAAAAGCAAGAGGCAAGATCAAGGCGCGATGTTATGATGAAATAAGAGAGTAAAAGTATGTCCCAATAGTATGCCTACTGCATCCTAACTAGATTATTTTTATCGTCGGATGTAGTATGTAGAATAGAGAAAAGAAAGAGTATGCCATTCGGAATGCAACCTATGTTTTTTTTCTTTTGTAACCACAGCCATGCAAACAGATATAGACAGACAGACATCATCTGAGGATACACAGAATAACACTTATCTTTATTTACATCATGTGCAATACACATCAGAGCAATATATAGATATAGATATATAGATAACAGAATACATTACAGTGATAGAAATATCTTTACAACAACAACAACACACATTGGAATGAGCCTTAAAAGAAGCTTAAAGGTGCAGTCAGTGATTCTGGAGAACGCTTGTTGTCAAAATTACTTACTGTCCAAATCAGTGAATATCTCCTCATGGTGTGTGTGTGTGTGTGTGTGTGTGTGTGTGTGTGTGTGTGTGTGTGTGTGTGTGTGTGTGTGTGTGTGTGTGTGTGTGTGTGTGTGTGTGTGTGTGTGTGTGTGTGTGTGTGTGTGTGTGTGTGTGTGTGTAGTGTGTGTGTGTGTGTGTGTGTTTTTGTGTGTGTGCTGAAAAGAAAACAATTGTGTTATTGCACAGCCTAGGCTCTGTAAACTAGTATGTACACAGAGGGTATGTAAACAAAAGGGGGTGGGGTGCGACATGGCTAGCAACATACCAGTTTACAGAGCCTAGGCTGTGTATTAACACTGGATTTTTTTTTCCAGCGCACACACAGTACAGACAGGTAGTGGATCATGAGGAGATATTCACTGATTTTGACAAAAAAGTGATTTTGACAACAAGCGTTCTCCAGAATCACTGACTGCACCTTTAAACTGGCAGAGACCCGATCATACAGCACCATGTAATAACATTAAGAAGGTCTCTAAAGATTAATGCTCACATAGTCAAAGCAATTAATATCCAACAAAGTGCAATTAAAATCGCCATCAACATACATCAAACATAATCATTTGTGTGTGTGTGTGTGTGTGTGTGTGTGTGTGTGTGTGTGTGTGTGTGTGTGTGTGTGTGTGTGTGTGTGTGTGTGTCTGTGTGTTTGTCTATGTGTGTGTGTGTGTGTGTGTGTGTCTGTCTTTGTCTATGTGTGTGTCTGTCTGTCTGTCTGTCTGTCTGTCTGTCTGTCTGTCTGTCTGTGTGTGTGTCTGTGTGTAATCGTTTTTCTTATTCAAATGTTTAAAATGGCGACAGTGACGGATGGTAATGTATGTGCATTTTAATAAGCTCACATTAACTTTAATATGATTTTTTAATTTCGCCTATAAAAACACAATTACAGCTCAGGACATTCAAAGTTAAAAACTATGATATATCTGAAATCCTCAAGCTGACATACAGGATATTAAACTGGGTAGATGTTGATACATTTGGTATTGAAGATATAGGTTGCGTTCCAAATCGCATACTTTCTACTATATAGTATGTAGAAAAAAGATTTAGGATGTCCAGATTCTTGTGGACAGATTTAGGATGGTTAGAAGTACCCGGATGTCCTACTTCATGCGGCCAAGATTGTTAGTGTTGAAAACTGCATCCTATTTGGGCAATTCAGACCCACAATTCGGTGCGCACGTGAAGTGACGTCACATCGACGAAGCCTCACGTATGAAAACAAACAGGGATGCGACGGATATAAAAGCAAGAGGCAAGATCAAGGCGCAATGTTATGATGAAATAAGAGAGTAAAGTATGTCCCAATAGTATGCCTACTGCATCCTAACTAGATTATTTTTACCGTCAGATGTAGTATGTAGAATAGAAAAAAGAAAGTATGCGATTCGGAACGCAACCTTTTTTTCTTATTGAAATGTTCGGCATATTCCCCCGTTCCTATAAAGCCTTTCAAATGTATCCTTGTTCTACCAGACCATATTATTTAATTTCATTTGTACAGAAGGTCTGGAATCGCTCAATTGACAAACGTTAACTCACTTGAAGGCGGGTGTCTGGATCTGCCAACCAATCGCATAACGTTTGGGTCGTGACGTACTGTATGTCATGCGCCGGCTTCTGACTACAACTGAAACTGGCGCACGACCTCAACGTCATTGTTCTGAGCCACTCCCTCTGTTCGCTGATTGGACCGGTAAAACTCTATCGGAGAAAAACCGGCGAATATACCGCAGACCCAGACTGACTACTGAAGGGAAATTAAAATTGAGCGGAAGTAGGTAGGCGGGCGGTGCCAGGCTATCTCAAATACTATCTGTCGCGCTTGTACAAAATACACAATTTGAATGTAAACTTGTTTTTCTAAGTGCTTTCTTTACATATATTTGATATTTCAGTTTCTCGCCTTCAATTAGAATTGCTGTGTTGTTTAAAGGTGCTCCGAGGAACTTTCAGTCTGTGTTCATTCTAGCGCCCCCCTTTGGACAACAGCGGTAGTGTTTTTTTATACGCCAGCTGTTGTTCCTGGGTGAGCGTATACCCCATGACACAGTCATTAAGAAAAACTATGTA
>NC_137226.1:2141301-2146301 GCF_949987685.1 Ammodytes marinus
TATTCATTTCAAATGATAGAAAAAGTGGAGGCCATTTTATTGTCTGGCGTACTGAATAGAATGGAAGTGAAGGTTGTTGGAAAGCAAAAGTTGGAAAAAAAAATATCTTTTTATATATATCTCTTATAATAATAATCTTTATTAAGGACTCAGATGGTCCACTCACATCCAACATACACACACACACGCATAGAACACATTAAAATACATTACTCAATAAAATACTGTACTAAAATAGGTGCAAGCTATCATGCCAATGCTTTGGAAGCCTGGATGTGAACCGATAGCCCGTCATAGGGTTGGTTAAGGCTATAATGATGCTATTTTCTGATAAATCCAATCGACACATGAAATTGAACATTAACTTTCGTAACAGTGCCTGACATGTAGGTACATTAGAGGACACAATACTATCTTCTCAGTTGTGTATCAGATCCAGATGTGAATACCTGGAAATGAAAGCTGAAATGTTGAGCTATTGTCTCATATTCATCTTTTGGTGTCAAACCCAAATGTTTCCAGTCTACAGCAAAAATAAAGGAAGTGGCCTCACTGTTCCAATACTGTTGGAGGGGACTGTATGACCATATGCAAAATGTTCAAGTAAAAATAATTCAACTTTTTCAAAGTAAGAATGATAAAGCAGGTGGAAGATAACCTTGTGTGAAGTGGACATATTTTAATTAAAAACTTACACAGGAATGTCTCGCTCCACTGACTGGTTATTGAAAGGCCAAATATTATGAATTCTTGAATTGTTTGAGGAGCTGCTTCGTCGTGTGTAGAATATTTACACAAGGTTATCTTCCACCTGCTTTATCATTTTGAATTTGAAAACGTTGAATTATTTTACTTAAACTTGTGGTCACAGCTTGTCAAAGATATTTTTTTTCCAACCTAGCTTTCCAATAACCTTTACTGACATTCTATTCAGTATGCCAGAAAAGCATTTAGGATTATCCACAAAACTCTCTCTGTATTTCTCAGTATGGCAGCATTGACAAACTGGTGCCCCCCCCCCCTCCCTCCCCCCTTAAGCTCATAAGGGCAGTGGCAGTTTGGACATACACTTTGATCTTAATCAGTTATTCATTAGCATTATATATCAGTTGCTTTTTGTCTGTGACAGCAAAATAACCGGAAAAGATTTTCATTTTGTGACTTTGCTCTAATCTTTGATCTTTAAACAATGATTTATCGTCAGATCTCTAAAAATCAGTCAAATGGAACGATATAGCGACTAAAGTTCCCTGTTTCTGGTTTATATGCTGACATCTCAGACCTCTCTAGACAGTTTTAAAGCTGGGGTGGAGGATTTGGTGAGAAAATAGCAGTTGGGATAGAGATTTGAATCCAAATACCTCAACCGCTCCACTTGTTCTCTTTGGTCCCTCCCCTATGGTCCCTCCCTGACACGCTCTACACCAACAAAGTCGTGCCAAAGTGAATGGACAGTCCCAACAGCCAATAAGAACAGAGAATCGGAGCCTCGCTCTGATTGGTCAAAGTGTACAGCTCATGTTAACTTTGACCAATCAGAAATCACATACCCCAGCTTTAACACACACTTTATATGTTTTGATATATTTTATGGTCAAGTCTTTATGTTTTTGACTTTCAACTAACACATTTTCCTTACAGGAGCTCAGAAAAATCCCCAAGAAGAGCCCGAGAAATGTTTCAGTTGTTGGTTCTACTGCTAAGAAGAAAAAAACCTGGACGTACAGCAGAAGGTATAAAATCCATGTGCCATCACTGAAGGCTTTACCTCATGTAGATGGCGATGCACAGACAGTGTTGTTGTAATTACTCAGAATTCCTCATGGGGGGACAGAAGTTACGCACTATAGCTTTAACTTGTTTTCTGTCTCTTTGAGGTTGTTTTAGTTTAATAAATCACTTTGTGTAAATGTAGACAGAGAGACAGACACACACACACACCCCCCCCACACACACACACAGATAGATAGATAGATAGATAGATAGATAGATAGATAGATAGATAGATAGATAGATACACACACACACACTCTCTCTCTCACTCACTCACACACACACTCTCACTCTCCCACACACACACACTCTCACTTTCACACATATACACACACACACACACACACACTCACACACACACTTTCACTCTCACTCCCTCCCTCCCCTCCCCCCCCCCCACACACACACACTCTCCCCCCCCCCCCCCCCCCCCTCACCGTCCCAGTTGAAGGTTTGGTCCCACACACACAGACAGACAGACAGGCAGACAGACAGACAGACAGACAGACAGACAGACAGACAGACAGACAGACAGACAGACAGACAGACAGACAGACACTCACCCCCCCCACACACACACACACACAGATAGATAGATAGATAGATAGATAGATAGATAGATAGATAGATAGATAGATAGATAGATACACACACACTCTCACTCTCTCTCTCACTCACTCACTCACTCACACACACTCTCACTCTCACTCTCCCTCTCCCACACACACACACACTCTCAATTTCACACACACACACACACACACACACACACACACACACTCTCACTTTCTCACTCTCGCACACACACACACACACACACTCCACTCTCACTTTCACACATATACACACACACACACTTTCACTCCCACTCCCTCCCTCCCCTCCCCCCCCCCCCCCCCCCACACACACACACTTTCTCCCCCCCCCCTCTCACCGTCCCAGTTGAAGGTTTGGTCCCAGACAGACAGACAGACAGACAGACAGACAGACAGACAGACAGACAGACAGACAGACAGACAGACACACAGACACACAGACAGACAGACAGACAGACAGACAGACAGACAGACACACACACAGACACACACACAGACACACACACCCCCCTCTCACCGTCCCAGTTGAATGTCTGGTCCCACACCGACCACATCTGCACGGTGAAGAATGGCGCCCAGCACACGACGTAGGCCAGCACGATCACGAACGTCATTTTCACCGTCCGAAGCTTCGCCCTCGATATTGTCGCCACGCCGCTCACGGAACTCCTACCCAGAAATCCATTCTTCAAGGTCGCTTCGGCAACCGCTCCAACGTTCTTTTTCTTTTTATTATTATTATTATTATTACCCTTGGTCTTGTATTTCAAATTCATCCAAATGGTGCGACAGATTAGCCCGTAGCAAAGCACCAGAACAGCCACGGGGACCAGGAAAATGCCCGTGGTTATCCAGGTGATGTAAGCACGTAGGCCCCACGGCTCCACGAAATGCCCCCAGCAATCGTACACGTTAGAACCAGGGCTGACTTCGCTCAGGGAGAAAATGAAGTATTGTGGGATGCTGAGAAAGAGACTGCACAGCCACACGGAGCCGATCATGATGTGTGCGCGCTGGGTGGGCTGTTGGAGGGTCTGCAAAGGGTGGCAGATAGCGATGTAGCGGTCCAACGTCATCATGACCATCATGTAGGCAGACGCAAACATACCCAGCACCTGGGATGAGACAGAGTAAGGGAAGTGAGTTAGTAAGATTTAGTCACATTGAACATTTGTCTTTTCACATATCCCCTTAGCTATAGCAACATGCCTGTTTACAGAGCCTAGGCTGTGTATTAACACTGGAATTTATTTTTTTCAGTTCACACACATATAGGCAGACACAAACATACCAAGGACCTGGGATAAAGAGAAAGATTGTTTTTTTTAATTGCGATTTATCCATAAATGGTGTAGTATATAAAAGGATATATCAATATATGGATAAGAGAATACATTAAAGCAATATAAATATATCCAAGACCTCTAATAAATAAAGTAATTAAGAAGGTTAGTTAGTCAATTCTACACAACGGCCTATTGAACATTTGTCTTTTCACATATCCCCGTAGCTATAGCAACATGTCCGTTTACAGAGCCTAGACTGTGTATTAACACTGGAATTTATTTTTCAGTTCAAACATGTAGGCAGACGCAAACATACCAAGGACCTCCTGTGATAAGAAAGAAAGAGGAGGTAAGTTAAGTCAAATGTAGTCAATTGTACACAACGGCACATTGAAATTTGTCTTTTCACATATCCCCCGTAGCTAGCAACACATACCCGGGACCTGTGATAAAGAGATAGGACTGTATGGGCGCTCTTAGCTCAGTTGGTAGGGCGTCCCCCCCCCATGGGCCTCGGCCAGCAGCAGACCAGGGTTCGATTCCAGCCCGCGGTCGTTCTCTGCATGTCACTCCCCTCTCTGCCCCATTTCAACTCTGTCTCTACACTATCAATAAAGCATAAAAAGGCCAAAAAAATATCTTAAAAAAAAATATATATGTTCTGATGATTTTCGGAAGTATAAAATTATTGCACATTGCAGATTCCTCCCTGTTCTGATGATGAGGTTGTGTGTGTGTGTGTGTGTGTGTGTGTGTGTGTGTGTGTGTGTGTGTGTGTGTGTGTGTGTGTGCGTGCGTGCGTGCGTGCGTGCGTGCGTGCGTGCGTGCGTGCGTGCGTGCGTGCGTGCGTGCGTGCGTGCGTGCGTGCGTGCGTGCGTGCGTGCGTGCGTGCGTGCGTGCGTGCGTGCGTGCGTGCGTGCGTGCGTGCGTGCGTGCGTGCGTGCGTGCGTGCGTGCGTGCGTGCGTGCGTGCGTGCGTGCGTGCGTGTCAGTGCCGTGATGGCTTGTGGAAAGAAGCTGTTTCTAAGTTTTACTGGTTTTACTGGTTTGATTTTTTCGGGAGATAAAAAAATAATAATTTAACATCAACTTCAGCCCCATTGAACCCATTATATTTACTTGTTTACTTTGTATAATCAGGTATTTTATTTTTATTTTTTTTTTAACCTTTATTTCTACAG
Organism: Ammodytes marinus; assembly: GCF_949987685.1. NCBI lineage: Eukaryota > Metazoa > Chordata > Actinopteri > Uranoscopiformes > Ammodytidae > Ammodytes > Ammodytes marinus. The sequence goes on from NC_137226.1 coordinate 2,146,137, forward strand.
GTAAATCCCATTGAGACCGAAGACTCTTTTGCAAGGGAGACCTGTTTTCCTTTCCCACGTTACCATTCACACACACATTCATACACCGATAGCAGCAGGCTAACTATCGACATTCACACGAGGCAAGGTGGGTGAAGTGTCTTGCCCAAGGACACAACAACTGTG
>NC_137226.1:2176301-2181301 GCF_949987685.1 Ammodytes marinus
TGTGTGTGTGTGTGTGTGTGTGTGTGTGTGTGTGTGTGTGTGTGTGTGTGTGTGTGTGTGTGTGTGTGTGTGTGTGTGTGTGTGTGAGGTGACATCACATCAGAGTTGACTGAGTTCCAGTTACACAAGTCTTTAAGTGCCTTAAAGGGGCTCCGAGGAACTTTTCAGTTTGTGTTAATTCTAGCGCCCCCCTTTGGACAAAAGCGGTAGTGTTTTTACTATGCCAGCTGTTGTTCCTGGGTGAGCGTATACCCATGACAAAGGCATTAAGAAAAAACTATATACACTCTAAAAAGTGTATTTTTGAAAAGTTGAAGTAACGCACTGTTTTGAATAAGTCTGACTCAGTTTCATGCTTTAGCGATGGCAACGTACTTTTGTGGATTACATCAAATTGAAATTGTACTGTACTACATAGACCTGACATTGACTTGCTTTTCTTATGCAAATGAAAGCGCTTCAATTAGGTTTTCCTGTCTAACGTCATGACGTGGACGTTTACGTCAACGTCTTTTTCAGCTAAAATTTTCCTGTGAAGCCGCCATGTTTTCTCCTCGCACTCGTCTCGCACACGGTCACGGCGCCCCAACAAAACGGTAAGTTTAATAAAGACAAAGTAATGTTTTACAAATGAAATGTTAATTGTCGGATAATAAATGTTCTGCCTGTAATGGTTACAGTGTTTCGTCTTAAGGTTAATTAAGCTAAACTGAGCCGGACCAGCAAAGTCATGCTGTGTCCTTCAGGTTAGCTTAGAATTTTCGATTAATTTATCTGATTCTGTGAGAAATTGTTGGCCATTTGTTCAAACCACTTGTGTGTACAACTTCCCGTGGCATTTAAAGGTGATAGTTTGGCTGTTAACTGGTCAGTAATTAATTGCATTTTGCCAGCGGACACATGTAGAGTGAACGGTTAGTAATTTGCGCGCGGTGCTGAGTGCTCTGCTCTCCGGGTTAGCATGCTGTGTAGGCTACTGGTAAGGCCAGATACATTTACATTTCTTTACCACCGAGCTGCGTGCGCCTGTTGTTCAGTACACCGCGTGTGTGTGTGTGTGTGTGTGTGTGTGCGTGCGCGTGTGTGCGTGCGTGTGTGTGTGTGTGTGTGTGTGTGTGTGTGTTACTGCCGTCACCGCATCCGCTATCAACGTTTTTAGTATGAATACTCAGGCAGCACCAATGAGAGTCGCATGTCGTTCTGATGAAAGCACGGAGGTGAGTCCGGCTGCTAAATAAACAACACCACTACTATTCCTTCTATCATTATTAGTTTGCTAGCGGACAGGTAGAATAAACTGAACTGCGCCCGCGTGTCTGTTTGGGCCATTCGTTCCTGCGTGTGTGTCATGTAGTTCTCGTGACAACCAAACACTCAACCTAGCTGTGAAACGCAGTGATAACTGCCTCTGTGGCTTGTTTGACATGGAGGCAGCAGCGGTGAAACCCCATAGTTATACGTTTCTCGGTGGTTAAAGCATTCACCAGTCCAGGTCATATTAGTTTGCTATATCGCAGCAGACTGTTTTCTCCTTCTATACCACATTTGGCTTAACATTGAAATGAAACGCCACTCCCTTAGTTAATATTAATGCATTTTTAATTTTCTTTTCATGATTCTTTCCCTGATTGGTGGTGGTTACTTCAGGCCGGGACACAAATAATTGAACTACCCAAAGGTAAGTTAAACTGCAGTATTGAGTGCTAAATACAGTGCTATTTATAAGGCTTCAATGTGGCTGTGTGTAGCCACATTCAGTTTACCACGCAGGGTTAGAGTACAAGTTACTGCACCCTGCCAATGGCATGTCTTTTTTTATGTCAGGCAAATTGTTTTTCCAGTTCAGCCACAGTCCTTTTTAAAGCCATTTGTAGCCCTCATTATAAAGGTGTGCGAAGGATTCTCGTCAGAAGGATTAAACAGTGTGAAAATGAAAACTCATGTTGGGGAGGTGATAGTCTCGCAAAGCCAGACCAAACTACAGCAAGTAGTATGGTCTGGAAGCATGCCGTTTAGAGCCGTCTATTCGGGGGGGAAACTGGGCTGGCCTGTTTTTATTTCTTTAAACCAATCACAATCATCTACGGCGGGGCTAGCCCCGGGAAGCAGCCAATGGAGGCGTAGCGTTGTTAGCCGACGCCAGCGCTTAGACGCTGGCGGAAACGGTTCAGCCAGACTAGGGAGGTGATGATAAGAAAAATGTAGTCAGGTGACACAGCTTTGTTGTGACAAATGGCCATAAAAAGCTTATAGCCACTTTCAAAACAGTGGCAAAGTGCTGTAGAGCATAATAACACATTTAATACTGAGATTGTATACAGAGTGAAGTAATTTGCATTTTCTTTTATTAATTCACTATTTGTTTTAGATCCATTCTGAGTTCCTGTGGTTCATGGCTGTTCCTGGGTCCATGGCCCAGTTACAGTCACTCCAGTCAGCCGATCAAAGGTCAACAGGCCAAATGACGGACACTTTGGACCAGGTACATCTGGAGCATCAAACAAAACAAGTTTCCTTGGTAGCTTAGAGGGTGTCAGAGTTTCCCTATCTTTTACAGATACATAACAAGGGCAGACCCTTATAGTGTCTTTAATATATGCAGCTCATGTTTCACCATCACACCATTGAGCTTACATTTATTTTCTAATGAAACTCTGGCATTACAAATGTCCATTTATTTTTAAATAAATTGTAGGATTTAAGTTTTAAGAGTGTCTTCGATTATGAAACTGATTGAATTGAAAATTAATCAATATCATGTTGTCCTAGACTGACGACATTCTTCTTCGGAGGGAGTGTGTACCGAAAGCCTTCATCATCTGCCTCGGAGAGGATGCAGATGACTTGATCAAGGAATATCCGGTAAGCTTCAACAGTTACACTTTTATGCAGGTTGAACAGGTGTTATAAAGTTTGGTCTACTTACGAGCGTAGTTCACGTCAACCGGGTAACTTTAATCTTTCATCACTCGTCCATGGCTGTGACTCATGCCCAACGGTGACTCTGCGCGTGTGTGTGTGTATTAGTGTGCGCGCGCATGTTTGTCTGCAGTGCCGATACACACACACACACACACAGAGGGACAGACAGATTCGGCAGACTAGCTTTTATCATCCCCAAATAGTTTGTAAAATTAATAAATGCGTGTCTCCAGAACATATTTAAAAACTGTATTAGCGGGGGGAGAGAGAGAAAGGTTTTCGTTTATTGATTTTACCTAAATGGTTTTGATTTACTAACCGGTTACACATGTACACGTGCACACCCCTACTCTAGATTGCAACAAATATGCAAAACATGATTAGAAATTATTTGATGTACTGTTGTACATTCATACGATACAGGTACTAGTATAGTGAAAAAGTAAGTCAAGGGCCCTGAAAAAAATACAGATAAAATCAAGACACAAAGTATACTTGAATTACTCATTAGAATAATTAGTGCATTTTCACAAAAATGGACTCAAGACTAATGCCAGTGATATTATTGTACCATACAAGGTTCATAGTTAGTTACTGCATACAAGTGCAAATTGATGACAGTGATGTTTTGTGTCATGTACTGTAGGACTCTGGAGCAGCCCGCCATTGCAGAGTTTGTCTTTCGAAAGCATGGGGAAGGACCGCAGGAGCCACCTGAAAACATGGGCCTCTTCATCGAGGGTGTGGAGGTTTTGCATGGACTGACCTGAACCTAGCTTTTCCAGCACCCCTTTCTTTCACTTTTGAGGTGCTCCAGAAAATCATCATGCATCTCAAGCAACATAAGATGTCCCCCAAAGTCTAAAATCTGTATGGCAGACTTGAAAACAGTGACTACACATGAGAGACAAATATTCTTCAAACCACAAGGTGATATACACACATTTTGTCACACGTTTTTGGAAGAGCAGGTGAAAGGTTCCATTTTTGTTTCGATATGGTCCAAAAAGAACAAAACACACTGGCTGTAGAGCAGAATCTATGTTTAGCACGCACAAGAATACATAACTTTGGTGTTTTTGATGGTTTTATGCATTACTATGCACAGAGTTTGTCAGATTTAAAACTGTAAAATAAGTTCCTTTTTATATTTACAGAAATCTCAATATTTATTATCACTTATAAGTAAAACCATTTTTGGAATAATTTTTTCAAACTTATTTTTAAATATTAGGTGAAATGTTGAGATGGTATCATATTGACTTGGAGGATTTTTATAACTTTAACTGGCGGCTGCCAGAAACAAGGAAAAAAGGACAACTTGCATTACACACCGTGTTTGTCTGATTTAAAACTGTAAAAAAAGAAAAAAACCTGTGAGTCATTACATTGAGAAACTATCAATATTTCAGCTTAGTATAAACATATTTGGATTTACTTTTTCAAACATATTTCAAAATTAAAGGTGAAATGGTGATAGTATATTTATAATGACTTACAAGATCTTTTTTATTTTTATTTTTATTTTTTTAAAGGTGAAGTCACCGATTCCTGAGACTGCTTGTAGTCCTAATCACTTTCTCAAAAATCTGTAAATATATCCTCACGATCTGTCAGTATTTTTGCGCTGAAAACCAATTCAGTGTCTTCCATTACACTGCTTATGCTCTGTAAACGGGCATGTGGCTCTCCGGTGGGCCCCTTTTGTTAACATACCCTTTGTTTACATACCAGTTTGCTGAGCCTAGGCTGTTTTTTTCACCACACAATTTAAAACTATGTAAAAAAAAATACCAAAAGTGATTTGACAACAAGCGGTCTCCAGAATCCCTGACTCCACCTTATACTGACGGCTGCCAGAAACATGGAAAAGGCTTAACTGCATTACACTGGTTGTCTGGTTTAAAACTGTAAAATAATTTTTCCTTTCCCATGTTAAATTACACTGTGACTATACTGGCTATAGCTGGTTATAATGGATTCTATATTGGAAAGATATGGGAAATATGTTGCTTGCCCGACTGTTATACACTGAAATGTGTTCGAAGGTATTGGCACGTTGTTTTCTACTTTCATTC
>NC_137226.1:2201301-2206301 GCF_949987685.1 Ammodytes marinus
ATAGTGTAGAGACAGAGTTGAAATGGGGCAGAGAGGGGAGTGACATGCAGAGAACGACCGCAGGCTGGAATCGAACCCAGGTCCGCTGCTGGCCGAGGCCCATGGGGGGGACGCCCAACCAACTCCTTCAGTATTAACCTTCAGAATAGTGCTGAGAATGATTATGGAAAGTTTAGTCTATGTAAATTGCATGAAAACCAATGTAAAGTAGTGTCACGTAATCTGTATTGATTTTTTGTGGCAGGAAGGTTTGGACTGAATTCAGACTGTCTCGTCAACGTGTGTGTGTGTGTGTGTGTGTGTGTGTGTGTGTGTGTGTGTGTGTGTGTGTGTGTGTGTGTGTGTGTGTGTGTGTGTGTGTGTGTGTGTGTGTGTGTGTGTGTGTGTGTGTGTGTGTGTGTGTGTGTCTCTCTTTGTGTGTGTGTGTGTGTGTGTGTGTGTGTGTCTCTCTCTTTGTGTCTGTGTTTGTGTGTGTATGTGTGTGTGTGTGTGCGTGTGTGTGTGTGCGCGTGTGCGTGTGCATGTAGTACAAAACACCAGCTCTGCCAGTGTGCATAGTATACTGTAGTAGATAAATAAAGAAGTGTGATCAGACAGCAGTTAAACATGCAAACATACAGTTCTAATCATCTTTACTATATAATCTTCTAATGTGCCTTTTTATGACCATAAAAAGGCAAAACGTTCATTGTGTTTTCTTCGCTCTTCTTCTTCAGGGAAAATAAAGTGATTTCAGTTTAAGAACTAAACCACTAAAAGATTAGGAGAGGAAAAGCCTCAGGGCAAAACTGCTGCTGGGATTTTTCGAACGAACGCACTCACACACACACACACACACACACACACACACACACACACACACACACACACTCACACTCTCTCTCACAGACACACTCACTCACTCTCTCTCTCACACACACACACACACACTCTCCCTCTCTCACTCACTCAAACTCTCTTTCTTTCTCACTCACACTCACTCAAACTCACTCTCTCTCTCTCACAGACACACACACTCTCCCTCTCTCTCACACATGCATACTCAAACTCACCCCCCCTCTCTCTCACACACACACACACACACACACACACACACACACACACACACATATTCACAAACAATAAACTGTCACACAAACATACATAAATACTTCTCATTTCAGGCTATAGGATTACAGGACATTCCAACAGCTGTTCTGGCAGTTACATACGTCCATAAAAGGGTAAAGTGGACGGGCTAGAAATATGGTAATTTGTTCAACTTTTAAACAATAAATTAAAGGTGCACTGTGCAGTTTCAGATGACACACACACACACACTCACTCACTCACTCACTCACTCACTCACTCACTCACTCACTCACTCACTCACTCACTCACTCACTCACTCACTCACTCACTCTCTCACACACACACACACACAATTGTAAATATTTTAGTCTCTTAGTTCTTAAAGGGTCACTGTGTAGTTTCAGAGGAGGGGGATTTGTTTACATTCACAGAGCCTGCAGTTAGTTTACTAAACATATTTTCTCTACATGTAATTCTTAGTATTGAATAATTCTATCATCATGAATCAAATTATTTTGAGGAACCTGGAACTAAACGTTAAGACTAGAATATATTTGTAAACCAAACTGTGGGCCCTGCTGCTGTAAACAACAACAACAGTGAAACAGTAACTTTTCAGGAAGCTTTCTAACTTCAAACAGTGTTCCAGGGACAACAAAGTTTGTTTATTCAGTTATGAGAACAATGTACAGTGTGTAATATTGGGGTATTTAGCATCATCTAGTGGTGGGATTGTAGATTGCAAGGTTCCCCTTCCCTTTGGAGAATTTACAGAAGCTACGGTGGCCTTCAAGGACAAGAAGCTATAGTTACTAAAGATGGCATCATCATCCACCACTGCCTCAAGTTTTTCCACAATATCAAGTGATGAGGTGAAGATGTATTTAGTTATTTATTCTATAGTACTTCTTCTTCTTCTTGGTCTTCCAACAGGTGCATTTCCACCAGGACGCCCACTATACTGTGCTGCTTGAAACTATGTGAACCCCTTGAGCTTTTTCGAATTTTATTGAGTTCAACCATTATTAATTCATTTTTATCAATACCGGTATTATTTACATGACATAACAGATGTTTTTTCATCAATTCCACATTTTTCTTTTAGGGAAATCAAGTTTTAAAACAAGTAAAACAAATGATTTGCCAACTTTTGTGTGTGCATAAAAAACTGTATATAAAAACACAGAAGGCATTTCTTTTAACAGGTGGTATGTAGTTTACAGGCTGGAGAAACTACATAGCAAGATTATAATCAGTACAGGAATGTGGAAAAATTGTTTATTTCTTCAAGATTTTTTTTCCTAATCCTTTGCTTGCTGTCAATTGGGGCGACCGTGGCTCAGGTGGTAGAGCGGTTCGGCCGATGAACGAAGGGTTGACGGTTCGATCCCCGCCCTGCCACCTGTGTCATGGTTGTTGTGTCCTTGGGCAAGACACTTCACCCACCTTGCCTCGTGTGACTGTCGATAGTCAGCTGCTGCTATCAGTGTTTGAATGTGTGTGTAGGAATGGTAACGTGGGAATGGGAACAGGTCTCCCTTGGAAAAGAGTCTCCGGTCTCAATGGGATTTACCTGTATAAATAAAGGTTGCTGCTGGATAGTTTGCCCTTCCTTCCCTTTGGCCTCTAAGAACATAAAATAAAGTCAAAGTTAAACGTATCGTAGAACATCTGTTTGCGTCTGTCAGTTAGCCACTAGTGTTACAACCCAGGTGGCGTATGTATAAAAACATCCTGAGGCTACATGTAGCTGCTAGCTCCATATGTGGCCGTGTCTGAACTGCCATACTAACGTCCTACTCATACTCATTTTGACTTCAATTTGAGTATGTGACGGTTGGGTATGCGAGTTTGGGTATGTGAGAAATTCCCGGATGAGTACTAACTTCCGGGAAGATTTTGGGTATGAATCGATTGTATACTTTTCCTACTCAACCGCCCCATAATGCATTGGGTCAATTCTACCCGCCCAGGAAAATGAAATATTTTCGAGCAAGTTGCTAGGCAACAACATTGTTTGGGGTTCCGCGATCTGACAACTGTACGTGCAGTCATTCATAAACTCTTACAATAGATAAGAGATGAAGATAAATACCTAACAACATTAGAGTCACTAAGTGAAATGAGTGTTGTGAGTCTGATAGTGGAGAGAGATTAAAACAGATCGCTGTTCCACACACCGCGGCTCGTCCAGCTCAACTCACAGACAGCTGAGTGCTGATGAGCCGGACAGAGAGCGTCGGAGGGATCCTCCGCCTCAAAACATCATTATTATAAAACAAGAGGTCTAAAACACAGATGATGAACACAGGACTGTAAAAATCTAGTTCAATATCTAACCTGTAGAGGGCGGTTATAAGCTTAACAGTGTCTAAACTGCCTGAATCTTATAAGAAGAAGAAGAAATTCTTCATTGCTTGAGTATACTTCAACTGAGAACGTTTAGACGCAGCTCGCATACACAATCGATCTTTGAGTAGAGAGTATGCATGAGTATGTAGGATGTAGGACGCTAGTATGGCAGTTCAGACACGGCCATAGTGTGTAAGAAATGCCAATCATGACGTCAAAACTTTGCAAAAACATAATTTAAAAGTAGCCATTTAATGGGGTGCTCCGGTGGCGTAGTGGATAGAGCGTGTACCATATTGGCTCCGGCCTTCGTTGCAAGTGGTCACGGGTTCAAATCCGACCCGTGGACCTTTACTGCAGGTCATTCCCCCTCTCTCTGTCTCCCCATTTCAACTCTGTACTATCAAATAAAGCTTGAAAATGCCAAAAAAAATTATCTTTAAAAAAAAAAAAATAGCCATTTAATAAAGATTAATTTAGATACTCAGTCAATCACATCTAATAACAGCCAAGAATAAGGTTTGCACTTGTGAATTATCCATCAAAACAAGAATGCTCTTATCAATGACTGCATGTTAAAAAGAAAATCTACAAGGTGAGATTCTTACATTCAACCACTAGATGGCGACAAATATCTATGAATAGTTTCTCAACTCATTCCAAAAATAAATGTTTGTAATGCACACTGTCACTACGACTCATTTCACTATTAAAGCATTTTATATTTGTGTCAGCCGGGACCTGAATTTTGTCTTTTCCTTCAGAGAAAAAAGAATTGACCAGAATACAGTAAATGCAGTGTTAAAGGTGCAGTGTGTAATATGACATCATCAAGAAAGTTCTACAAAGTTCTAGAATGCAACGCTCCCTGGGTAACCCCACCCCTTTTGAATAATAACAGAAGCTACAGTGGCCTTCAAGGACAAGAACAATTCTAAATTTCAAACAATGCACCTGATGACATTCCAACTATGACACTTTCAAGATGGCGGCACTAGGCCTTGGTCCAAAATATGCAGAAATATGGACATATATGAGACCCTTTCTAAGGGAAAAATAAAAATAAAATAAAAATGTTCAGCTATTATGCACTAAATTAAATGTACTTATGGATATTATAATTACTTTCTACAAAATCTGCTAGGAAATAAAACCCAAAATTCTACACACTGCAGGTTTAAATTAGTTTGAAAGAGTACATAATTTAAATAGACTATATAGAAGATTGTCAGGCACTCAATTTTCATTGTAGCCATCCTACATCACTGTCTAAATGTTTAATGTCTAATCTTGAATCTTGATGTATTTTTAATATATCTTAAATGCAATTCCTAATGTCTAATCTTGATGTATGTCATGTCCCCTGTAAAGCACTTTGAATGGCCTAGTGTCTGAATTGTGCTATAGAAAAAAACTTGCCTTGCTGCACTAAATTATAGATAGATAGAGAGACAGACAGACAAACAGACAGACAGACAGACAGACAGACAGACAGACAGACAGACAGACAGATAGATAGATAGATAGATAGATAGATAGATAGATAGATAGATAGATAGATAGATAGATAGATAGAT
>NC_137226.1:2218801-2226301 GCF_949987685.1 Ammodytes marinus
CTATCTATCTATCTATCTATCTATCTATCTATCTATCTATCTATCTATCTATCTATCTATCTATCTATCTATCTATCTATCTATCTATCTATCTATCTATCTATCTATCTATCTATCTATCTATCTATCTATCTATCTATCTATCTATCTATCTATCCATCCATCTATCATTTGAGAAGTTATTTGTCGTTTTCAAACATAATCATATTAACCTATCTGCATATTTTCATTGAATCAACTCCATAATTTTTTCATAATTTTTCACAACTGTTTATTCATGTCTACGAAGCGATTTATTTTGTCGTTTTTTATCCCCTATCCAAAAAGTTTAGCATCTCGCATACGAGTCTCAATAAGTATCCACTAAACAGCACATATTCTCAAGTGTGAAGTATTTGGTTTATGCCAGAATCAAGCACACACTTGCTAGTAAGGCAATGCGTAGCCGGGATTTCTCTGGAATTTCTCTCATATTTTCCGTTGGGATTTGAGCCGCGACATCAAAGGCTGTGAATGCGAACTGATGCTGAGACACTCTCCCTCTTTACATAAACGCACGTCTGAGAATATTTCAAACTGTCAAATAAACTGCTATGACATTAAAAGGGGCTCCGAGGAACTTTCAGTTTGTGTTCATTCTAGCGCCTCCCTTTGGACAAAAGCAGGTAGTGTTTTTACTACGCCAGCTGTTGTTCCTGGGTGAGCGTATACCCCATGACAAAGGCATTAAGAAAAACTATATAAAAAAAGCATTCTTTTGCACTGATGGTCTCGTTTGCTGTTACATGTCATTCATGATCATCAGAGGAACAATTAGACTGTTTCAGAAATATTTAAAAGTTCCTCGTAGCACCTTTTAAGTTCATTCATGCTGTTGCAAAGGGCTGTATGAGTAACACTTAAGGTGTAGTCAGTGATTCTGGAGAACGCTTGTTGTCAAAATCACTTTTTGGTCAAAATCAGTGAATATCTCCTCTTATACCATAGTCTGTGTGAATACTCTATTCTGATTGGCTGGAGTACATTCCATGGGTGTGGATTAACTTCTGATGTATGGACACCTATGGAACTGTTTACATTCTGTCCACTGCGTCGCCGGCTTGCCGCTGATTAAACTGTGTTGATAAGGGATTTGGGATTTATAAAGCCTAAAATATCCTGCCGTGCAATAGCCTCTGGACACCACAGGATGGCGCTCGAGTCGTAACACAAGAGCTGTAGTAACGATAGTAGTACAATAAAGTGGCTAAACTTAATGTCCTCTGGTTAAACGTCAATGGTTATCTCGTTAAAAAGGTGAGTAAGACCCCTGTTTAATTTGACAAAAGGTTTGTAACTGAGTTTACATGTGTTTAGCCACCAAAGACCGGCTTCACTGTCTATCTGGACATAGGCTACTGCTGTCAGTCAGTCACTGCCTCACGTAACTTCAGGCTGTAGCCCGTAATACACATGTTCGCCAGTCACATTCTCCGTGAAATGCGTTATTTATTTTGGGGGAAATGCTTTGTTAGCTCGGTGGAACTGTTGTTAAACATGTTGGGTGTTTACATTTACTGTTTGTACAGCGTGCGCAATGTTTTTTGACTTTGTATATTGCTAGCATAACAGTAGGTCTGTGGCTAACAGCTGCCGCAGTCTCCCGTTGCTCGTATTATCCCCGGTCCGACTTCCCAGTACAATTTGAACGCACCGTTAAAGCCAAATTATGTCGTTGCCAGGTCGTATCCTTGGTTGTTCCTATTGACTGGAGTACTGAACTACGTTTTCATTACATAAGAACCTTATGGGTTTGCAATGGGTATTCCAGTTATTATACGGGGTCTCGGGCGTTGCTGTGGAAACAAGTTGTTATTCGTTCGAAACAAATCTAGTTTCGTTCAAAAAAAATCTAATTTGATCGCAAAAAGGCATAGGTGAGTCAATCTAGGAAAAAAAAGGGCTTAACCCCAAAAAAATTGATACAAAAGGTTTTTCAATGGATTCCAGTAGTATTTGGTGTGCTGAATAACATACTAAAAGTCTACCAAAATCTACCCCCCAGAAAGCCCTCATTTCCAAGATGGCGGCCGAAATGGCGGCAGGGAGCTTGAAATGGCTATATTTGAAATTGAAAAAATGTTGCAAAGGAATTTTCAACTGATTTTGGTACCTCTGGACATGTTTACAAACATACTAAAAATCTAGGAAAATACACCTTCCGGAAAGGCTTCATTTTCAAGATGGCGTCCAAAATGGTGGCCGGCCAAGCTTAAAATGGCTATATATCTCAATAGAAAAAGATTATTCGAATGATTTGTCACTTGATTCTGGTACCTGCAAATATGCTTATCAACATACTAACAATCTAGGAAAATATACCTCCCAGAAAGGCTTCATTTTCATAATGGCGTCCAAAATGGTGGCCGGGAGCGTAGAATGGCTATATCTCAAATGGAAAATGTTACAAAAGAATGTCAACTGATTCTGGTACCTCTATACATTAAGAAAGTGCGACAAATCTAGGTAAATATAACTGCTAGAAAGGCATCATTTTCAAAATGACTGCCTGTAAGCTTACATTGGTTAAATGGTTCAAATTGGTTACTATTCAAACTAGAAAGGTGGTGTTGGTGTTGAATAACATAAATGCCACACTTATTGTGGTCTTTATTTATCATCATCTTCGGGCTTGTTAAGTGGATTGTCACATTCCTTAAGTTGACATGGTCCACAGACAGTAGTACAAGGTAGTCCATATTTTCTGCAAGAGCAGCGGAGTGTCTTGCAGGCAGTGGTACAGTTACAATGAATGACCTTCAAGAGACTGTCTGGAGCAACATTCGTTGTTGACATGAGTGGGACAAATCTATTGTCCTGCAGGCTCCACCCCCAGTTCAGGGCATCCATACCATCTTCTGTTCCCATCCAGACCATGACCTGGTAGTACGCTCTACGACAGTGAAATTTGGTCGCAGATTCAGTTGGTGGCAGACGTTCAGGCGTTACAGTTGAAGCTGAGACAACCTTCTTGCTGAAAATGTTATATCGCATTGCTGCAAGGGAATCTGTGCACTTTCCACCAAAGAGGACAGCCATTACTTGGCACCCAAGGTCATCAATCACCTCTGTGGTCTGGTTTGGGACAATGAATGCATTGGCACAAGATCGAAGGACGGGATCCCCTTTTACAAGCTTCTGGAAAGCAGTCTTTTTGCCAACCCCGAAGATCTGAGAAGTTGTGTCACAGCCAGTGAGAGCATGGATGAACATCAACTGAGAACACACATCATGTCCAAGTACTTCTTTTAAATGGTTTACGGCATACACTTTAAAACTGCCATCAGCTTTTGACTTGTCTGATCTGAAATATACGCCCTTACTATCTCTCTCTGCATAGTGAAGTAGTAAGACAAGGAGATCTGTATCTTCTCCAATCAGCGTAGTGGTGTGAAGAAGAGATGATTCCACTGCGGCCCTTACGATGTCTACATCAGCATCTCCAATTGAATTGACCACAGTGCAACCCCTTTCTTTCAGTTCATCGCTTATCATTTGGATCAGCCTTTGTTTATTCAGATCTCTTGACATGAACTCCTCCTTCTTACCTGAGAACTCTGTCTCAGCAGTGAAGTTGACAATGGGATGAATATTGTTTCCTCTTCTTTGATGTGTGTTGTCTTTAATGGATGGCCCATCCCCATAGCCATCGAACACAATGGTTGTAGCGGATGGTGAAGTCTGCATATGACTGCGCAATTTTACTATAGCTTTTTCCGCGCTTCCATGGTATTCGGTGAAGGAGTGAACCTCCATCAAGAACATAATGATCTGTTTCTGGTACAGTATCTAGGATTGCATCACTTGTATGATCACAGATTGCGTGCGCAAGTTGTGGTTTATCAGCCTTGCGGAAGATGTTTCCAGCTTCAAAGAGGGCAGGAGGGAAAGGACTGAGTTCGTAACGCATAGCCTCCTCCAATGATAGCTCTCCAGTTTGGGAGACAATCAGGAAACGTTGAAAAAGAAGTGCAGAATCAATTGTTCGATCAGGAGCAACCTTGATAGACGATTTTTGTCCAAGGGTTATGGCTTTATCCTTTCTACTAAATGAGAACGTGAATGCAGGCTGTCCAATCATTTTGTGCATGATATTGCGTCCAACAGAGTCATAATCATGCACGTTCACTCCGTCCTCAGCAACAACACCTGTAACAACATTCCTTAAAGAAGAGTCTGGAGAGAAAGGTGACCATATAGCAAGTTTTGAAGTGATCTTCTCCAGGTCAGCAGCATCCCTTTTCATCCTTGCCTCTGTTGAGTCCTTGTGCTGTCTGATGTTGTATATGTCTGGTTTGTGAACTCCTGCATTGCGGTGTTGTACTGTGATGTTATGCACTTTGACATGGTCCAAAGGGCTCTCTGATTGTCAGTCATTCCACTTCCATGCGTCATACCACCGGTAGTCTTCAATGACCTCATCAATGTCGTCTCGATGACAAGATCTGAGCTGCCTTCCACATCAACAACGTTAACGGGCAGGATATCCCCGGTTAATTTTAGCCGTAAAGCCACAGGGCTTTTCTGTGCGGCGGCTCACACTGGCGAGGTGTCACTGTGAATGACACCGTAACCCACCGTCACAGAGTTTCAACTGGCAACTCGCTATTTCGCTCACGCAAGGCTTTTGTGTTTCGATTTAACATCAGTCTTGGGCGAGTACTTTAACTTTATGCTGAATAAACCATTGCATTGCAATCGCTGAAAGCGAAAGTGTTTGGGCGGGGGCACAGAAGGGGTCGCTGCATTTACCACACAAGACACGGCGTGCGACACAATAATCAATTTATTACGATGATCTTGTTTTCATGATCAAGGGACGCAGAAATCGTAATCGAAATTGAATTTCAATTAATCGCCCAGCCCTCCCCTATTCCATCAGGCAGTCATTTTGAAAATGACGCCTTTCTAGCAGTTATATTTACCTAGATTTGTCGCACTTTCTTAATGTATAGAGGTACCAGAATCAGTTGAAACATTCTTTTGTAACATTTTCCATTTGAGATATAGCCATTCTACGCTCCCGGCCGCCATTTTGGACGCCATTATGAAAATGAAGCCTTTCTGGGAGGTATATTTTCCTAGATTGTTAGTATGTTCATAAGCATATTTGCAGGTACCAGAATCAAGTGAAAAATCATTTGAATAATATTTTTCTATTGGGATATATAGCCATTTTAAGCTTGGCCGGCCACCATTTTGGACGCCATCTTGAAAATGAAGCCTTTCCGGAAGGTGTATTTTCCTAGATTTTTAGTATGTTTGTAAGCATGTCCAGAGGTACCAAAATCAGTTGAAAATTCCTTTGCAACATTTTTTCAATTTGAGATATAGCCATTTCAAGCTCCCCGCCGCCATTTCGGCCGCCATCTTGGAAATGAGGGCTTTCTGGGGGGTAGATTTTGGTAGACTTTTAGTATGTTATTCAGCACACCAAATACTACTGGAATCCATTGAAAAACCTTTTGTATCAATTTTTTTGGGGTTAAGCCCTTTTTTTCCCTAGATTGACTCACCTAGCATGAAAATATAACTGATTGGTCTAATTATTATTTTTATTAGTAGGTGACTATGGTATAAGCGGGTTAATGCCCTTCGAGGTGTCCAGGTATCAGGGATTAATGGACTTCGTGAAGGCAACTGTCCTCCGCTGCGCGTCGGACAGTTCTCGCCTCCACGGTGTCCATTAACTCCTGATACCTGGACACCTCGTCGGGCATTAACCCTTACTTATACCATAGTCTGTGTGAATACTCTATTCTGATTGGCTGGAGTACATTCCATGGGTGTGGATTAACTTCTGATGTATGGACACCTATGGAACTGTTTACATTCTGTCCACTGCGTCGCCGGCTCGCCGCTGATTAAACTGTGTTGATAAGGGATTTGGGATTTATAAAGCCTAAAATATCCTGCCGTGCAATAGCCTCTGGACACCACAGGATGGCGCTCGAGTCGTAACACAAGAGCTGTAGTAACGATAGTAGTACAATAAAGTGGCTAAACTTAATGTCCTCTGGTTAAACGTCAATGGTTATCTCAAAGGTGAGTAAGACCCCTGTTTAATTTGACAAAAGGTTTGTAACTGAGTTTACATGTGTTTAGCCACCAAAGACCGGCTTCACTGTCTATCTGGACATAGGCTACTGCTGTCAGTCAGTCACTGCCTCACGTAACTTCAGGCTGTAGCCCGTAATACACATGTTCGCCAGTCACATTCTCCGTGAAATGCGTTATTTATTTTGGGGGAAATGCTTTGTTAGCTCGGTGGAACTGTTGTTAAACATGTTGGGTGATTACATTTACTGTTTGTACAGCGTGCGCAATGTTTTTTGACTTTGTATATTGCTAGCATAACAGTAGGTCTGTGGCTAACAGCTGCCGCAGTCTCCCGTTGCTCGTATTATCCCCGGTCCGACTTCCCAGTACAATTTGAACGCACCGTTAAAGCCAAATTATGTCGTTGCCAGGTCGTATCCTTGGTTGTTCCTATTGACTGGAGTACTGAACTACGTTTTCATTACATAAGAACCTTATGGGTTTGCAATGGGTATTCCAGTTATTATACGGGGTCTCGGGCGTTGCTGTGGAAACAAGTTGTTATTCGTTCGAAACAAATCTAGTTTCGTTCAAAAAAAATCTAATTTGATCGCAAAAAGGCATGAAAATATAACTGATTGGTCTAATTATTATTTTTATTAGTAGGTGACTATGGTATAAGCGGGTTAATGCCCTTCGAGGTGTCCAGGTATCAGGGATTAATGGACTTCGTGAAGGCAACTGTCCTCCGCTGCGCGTCGGACAGTTCTCGCCTCCACGGTGTCCATTAACTCCTGATACCTGGACACCTCGTCGGGCATTAACCCTTACATGATCCACTACCTGTCTGTACTGTGTGTGCACTGACAATACATCTGCAGTCTAGGCTCTGTAAACTGGTTGTGTATGAGTGTGTGCCTGTGTCTGTCTGTCTGTCTGTCTGTTTGTCTGCCTGCGTGTGTGTGTGTGTGTGTGTGTGTGTGTCTGTGTGTCTTTTTTATTTAACCTTTATTTTTCCAGATAAAACATTAAGAACAGTTTCTTATTTACAATATTGATCTGGTCCAAGAGGCCCCACTAGGAGTAAAGGTATAAATAACAAATACACAAGCATGACTCACTTAGACAAATATAAAACGGATGTACAAATGCACAGCCTATGTACAGTAACAAAATAGAAAACACTAAAGCACTAAAAACTAGTCGGGACGGGCGTGGAGGTCTGGACAGGGTGTAATAAATAAGAAACAACACAAAAATTAAACGAATGTATGCGTGTGTGCGTGCGAGCATGTGTATGCGAGCGGATGCATGTGAAAAAAAAAAAAAAAAAAAAAAAAAAAAAAATTAAGATGTGTCAATGATATATTGTGTGTGAAGGGTGTATGCAAGTGAGAAACACTGGAATCAACAGGAGCAGGG
>NC_137226.1:2231301-2233801 GCF_949987685.1 Ammodytes marinus
ATGTCAGGAAAACACCAAACTTTGCTGCATGTGCTGGTTGTTGCTTTAAAGGTGCAGTGTGTAGAATGTATTGGCATGTTCATAACAGCCTGGAATATAATATTCATATGTATTAATTACTCTGTGTGTGTGTGTGTGTGTGTGTGTGTGTGTGTGTGTGTGTGTGTGTGTGTGTGTGTGTGTGTGTGTGTGTGTGTGTATGTGTGCGTCCTTTTGTGTGTGTGTCCGTGCGTCCTTGTGTGTGTGTGTGTGTGTGTGTGTCCGTGCGTCCTTGTGTGTGTGTGTGTGTGTGTGTGTGTGCGTCCTTGTGTGTGTGTGTGTGTGTCCGTGCGTCCTCGTGTGTGTGTGTCCTTGTGTGTGTGTGTATCCGTGCGTCCTTGTGTGTGTGTGCGTCCTTGTGTGTGTGTGTGTGTGTTAGATGTGCGTGCCCAGCTGGTGGAGCAGCAGAGATGTCTGGAGCAGCAGACGGAGATGAGAGTTCAGCTGCTTCAAGACCTTCAGGATTTCTTCAGGAAAAAGTCGGAAATCGAAACGGAATATTCCAGAAACCTGGAGAAGCTCGCGGAGAGGTTTATGGCCAAGACACGCAGCACCAAGGACCATCAGCAATACAAGTAAGAGTGTGTGTGTGTGTGTGTGTGTGTGTGTGTGTGTGTGTGTGTGTGTGTGTGTGTGTGTGTGTGTGTGTGTGTGTGTGTGTGTGTGTGTGTGTGTGTGTGTGTGTGTGTGTGTGTGTGTGTGTGTGTGTGTGTGTGTGTGTGTGTGTGTGTGTGTGTGTGTGTGTGTGTGTGTGTGCGTCTGTGTGTGCATGTGTACTTGTATAATTATTTTTGTGAGGACAAATTTGAGTTTTAGACTTTAAGAGTGAGGACATTTTGTCCGGTTCTCACTTTGGGACAGGCCTTTAAAGGGCTGTTTGAGGGTTAACACTAGGTTTTAAGGACAGGCCTTTAAAGGGCTGTTTGAGGGTTAACACTAGGTTTTAAGGTTCAGGTATGAATTAGGTTTACGTTAGGGTTAGTGTAAGGGTTGGGGTTAGGCCTTTAGTTTGGATGGTTATGGTTAGGGTAAGGGGCTACGGAATGCAGAAATGTGTGTTTTTCTATGTTTTAAAGAATATTTCTCTGTTTTATTTTCTTGCAGAAAGGATCAGAACCTGCTTTCTCCAGTCAACTGCTGGTACCTGCTACTCAACCAGGTCTGTTACATGTGTCTGTGCTTTAAATACTTTAAAGGTGCACTGTGTAGTTTCAGAGGAGAGGGGTTTGTTTACATTCACAGAGCCTGCAGTTAGTTTACTAAACATATTGTCTCTAAACGAAATTCTTAGTATTGAATAATTATATCATCATGCATCAAATTATTTTGAGGAACCTGGAACCAAACGTTAAGACTAGAATATGTTTGTAAACCAAACTGTGGGCCCTGCTGCTGTAAACAACAACAACAGTGAAACAGTAACTTTTCAGGAAGCTTTCTAACTTCAAACAGTGTTCCAGGGATCACATTTTACTGTGAGGAAAGTTTGTTTATTCAGTTATAATGAGAATATACCTTAGAAAATGTTTCACTTCTCTGGCACACCCAAAGTTACACACTGCAGCTTTAATCACAGACAAAATAACAATTATGGATAATTTTCTTTTTTCATTTTTGCAGGTGAGGAGAGAGAGTAAGGACCATGCCACACTCAGCGATCTGTACCTGAACAACGTCATCAGTCGACTCACACACATCAGTGAAGACTCTGCTAGACTGCTGAAGAGGGTGAGATGTGCAGACAGACAGACAGACAGACGGACGGACGGACGGACAGACAGACAGACAGACAGACGGACGGACGGACGGACGGACGGACGGACGGACGGACGGACACACAGACAGACAGACAGACGGACAAACAGACAGAGAGAAACTCACTAACTCACGCACGCACGCACGCACGCACTCACTCACTCACTCACTCACTCACTCACTCACTCACTCACTCACTCACTCACTCACTCACTCACTCACTCACTCACTCACTCACTCACACACACACACACACACTCACAGACACACACACACATTCATTTATGTACTTCAACTTAATAGCTGATCAAGAGTAAAAAGTTAAATTTTTCCCTTTGAAAAATTAATAATAATTTTTAAAACATTGCCTACCGCCACCGTACTATCACCGCTCAGCAGTTGTAAGCCTCTCTCAGACATAGAACCAGCTGTGGTGAAGTGTGTAGGGCGGTTGTCCACTGGGTTACAGGGTCGGTGGTTCGATCCCCCGTCTCCCCGCCACATGTCCAAGTGTCCCAGTTGCAAAGAGACACTGAACCCTAAATGTCTCCCGATGGTTCAGAGAGCGCCTTGCATGGCTGCTACTGCCATCGGTGTATGAATGTGTGTGTGAATGAATGGGTGAATGTGGTAAGAAATGTAAAGCGCTTTGGGGCTGAGAAAATCGGCTAAAAAGAGCTATACTATAATTCAAGTCCATTTTTAC
>NC_137226.1:2238801-2243801 GCF_949987685.1 Ammodytes marinus
TTCTGAATGAACTGTACACAGTAAGTCTCATCACACTGTATTCAGGCAGAAATGGAGACGCTGGTGGATTATGTGACTTTGAAAGCAATGTAATGTGTGTGTGCGTTTGCAACTATCAGTTGTCAGAAAAATGTAGTTTTATACCTTAAGAGTGAGGACATTTAGTCCTGGTTTTCCTTTAAAAAGCTGTTTGAGGGTTAACACTAGGTTTTAAGGTTCAGGTATGAATTAGGTTTATGTTAGGGTTAGTGTAAGGGTTGGGGTTAGGCATTCAGTTGTGATGGTTAGGGTAAGGGGCTAGGGAATGCATTATGTCAATGAGTGTCTTCACAAGTATAGCCGTACAAACGTGTCTGTCTGTCTGTCTGTCTGTCTGTCTGTCTGTCTGTCTGTCTGTCAGTCTGTCTGTCTGCCTGCCTGCCTGTCTGTCTGTCTGTGTCTGTGTCCGTGAACCATGTGCTTATGTATCTATCTTCTATTGTTTCCCAGGTGATGAAGACCTATCACATGTACCACGTAGAGACCATCACGGCTGAGGCGAAGCTGAGGGAGGCAGAGAGGCAGGAGGGCAGAGTGAAGGGAGTGGCTGCCTCCTCCTCCTCCTCCGGCAGCTCCCTGGTCCTAGAGCCCGCCGTGTTCGGGCTGCGCATCGAAGAGAGACACCAGAGACGCAACACGGCGCGCAAGATGGAGAAGATGAGGGAGAAGGTATGAGGGAAGCACAATACTCAAGAAAAATCATGTTTTTATGACCTTTTTTGGGCATTTTTCAACACACACACACTCACTCACTCACTCACTCACTCACTCACTCACACACACGCACATTTTTTGCTGATTATTTTTGGGCATATTTCATGCATTTAAAGGTGCTATGAGGAACTTTTAAATATTTCTGAAACAGTCTCATTGTTTCTCTCTGATGATCATAAATGACATGTAACAGCAAACGAGACCATCAGTGCAAAGAATGCTGTTTTTATATATATTATTTTTTTCTTAATGCCTTTGTCATGGGTATACGCTCACCCAGAAACAACAGCTGGCGTGGTAAAAACACTACCGCTTTTGTCCAAAGGGGGCGCTAGAATTAACACAAACTACAGTAAAAGTTCCTCGTAGCCACTAATGTGTTGAAGTATGTTGTTAATCAGGTTCTCACCGGTTCAATCGTGTTTCGTTGTATTTCAGAGAAAGGCAAAATACTCAGAGAACAAGCTGAAGACTCTCAAAGCCCGGAACGAGTATCTGCTGACTATGGAAGCCACCAACGCTTCTGTCTTCAAATATTACATCCACGACCTGCCGGATATCATAGACGTGAGTATATACTAATATTATTCACTGGATGAGTGGTCGGGGATATTTTTTTAAACAATAACAATAAAACACAAAACAAAACCTTAGATCTTTAAGAACGACCAAAAAGTAAAACAAATATTATAAAAAAGTTGAGATTTTATTTTTATTTTTTTATTATGATTCATTTTAATTATTTTTATTTTTACCAAAAAAAATTAAGTTAGTGACAAAACATTTCAATACAATAAAAAAAGAAGAAAAAATAATAATAATAAAAATTAAAAATTAAAAAAAAAGTTAAAAAAACTGATAAAACACCAAAAAAACTGTCGATTTTTCCCCTTGTATTTCCCCCTGTAGTGCTGTGACCTAGGGTACCACTCCAGTCTGCCTCGGGCGCTGCGTACCTACCTGTCTGCAGAGCTGAGACTCAATCTCAATCTATATGAATGAGCCTATGAATTTAAATAAATAGCAAAGCAGCATGGTTAAAGAGACAGCTTTAGAGAAAGAAAAAAAATAATAAGTCAAAAAAACTTTATATTGAAAAAACGACAAAAAATTTTTTTTAAATAAAAACCTTCGATTTTTTATAACAAAAAAAATAATAAGAAAAACCTTACATATTTAATAACAACCAAAAAGTTTTAAAAAGTTTTAAAAAAAAAACGATAAAAAAATCCCCCGAAAAATCTCTTTTTTCCATGATTTTTCCCCTTGTATTTCCCCCATAGTGCTGTGACCTAGGGTACCACTCCAGTCTGTCTCGGGCGCTGCGTACCTACCTGTCTGCCGAGCTGAGTGTGGAGGCGAGCCGGCGCGCGGGGCTGGAGGTGTTAGAGGGGGCGGTGGAGGGTCTGGATCCAGCCCGGGACAGGCAGAGGCTCCTGGGTCTCTACCCCACTGCCTTCTGCCCCCCGCAACGCTTCGGCTTCCAACCACACATGGGAGACACAGTCAGTATTTATCTGTGTGTGTGTGTGTGTGTGTGTGTGTGTGTGTGTGTGTGTGTGTGTGTGCGTGTGTCTGTCTGTCTGTCTGTCTGTCTGTCTGTCTGTCTGTCTGTCTGTCTGTCTGTCTGTCTGTCTGTCTGTCTGTCTGTCTGTCTGTCTGTCTGTCTGTCTGTCTGTCTGTCTTCCTTTCTGCCTGTGTCTGTCTGTCTGTCTGTCTGTCTGTCTATTTATTCATTTATCTATGTATTCTTAATTTGAATATGAGGGAAGCCTTATTTTAAATGCCATCAAGTGTATCCAGAAAAATAGTAATGCAAATGTTCTAGATATCGATTTTCATCTGTGACAAATTTTACGTGAATGAATAAAATGTAAAACAATTGAGAAATGTTCAAAAGTCAGATTTTATATATTGTATGTTTTTTTGATCGCCTTTTTGTGTCTCCCCTGCCTAAGGGTGTAAGGGCAGGGTGTCATATTGTATCATATTGTATCATATATCATATTGTATGGAATGTAAAGCCCACTGAGACAAATGTATTTGTGATTTTGGGCTATATGAATAAAACTGATTTGATTTTGATTTTGTGTGTCCCCTTCCTGCCAGGTGAACCAGATTGCGTCCCAGCCGGCGGTCCAGGCTGAGCTGTCTCTGAGACTCACACAGCTACAGACCAGACTGGCCTCGCTCAGGATAGAGAACGAAGAGGTAGCACACACATAGAGAAACACACACACACACACACAAGCACACACACAAGCACACAGACACAGAGAGAGAGAGACACACACACATAGAGAAACACACACACACACACACCCATAGAGAAACACACACACACAGACACACACACACAGCTGCAGACTAGACTGGCCTCGCTCAGGATAGAGAACGAAGAGGTAGCACACACACACACATAGAGAAACACACACACACACACACACAAACAGACCGACAGACAGACACAAGCACACACAGACACAGAGAGAGACACGACACAGAGAGAGAGACACACACACACACACACACACACAGCTACAGACCAGACTGGCCTCGCTAAGGATAGAGAATGAAGTCCTTTTTATTCATCATATGGCACAGCAAGTATCTCCAATAACAAGGCTTTACGAAATGTATTCAGAAATGCATTCAGGTGGTAACGAGTCTTTAGAAGTCTTTTTTACATTAATTGTTTTATAATATTTTGAGCTCTTGCACAGAGCAAACATATCGAGAAATGTTGACGGCATTTCGGGGGCGCCCTTAGCTCAGTTGGTTGAGCGTCCCCCCCCCCCCCCATGGGGCCTCGGCCAGCAGCAGACCCGGGTTCGATTCCAGCCCGCGGTCGTTCTCTGCATGTCACTCCCCTCTCTGCCCCATTTCAACTCTGTCTCTACACTATCAATAAAGCATAAAAATGGCAAAAAAAATCTTTAAAAAAAATGTACGGCATTTCAGGTGAAAAGTCGCCAAATTAATTGAGACAGTTAGAATTTGTGTTGTTGTTTTTTCTGACATTTTCAAAGTTAGCACAAAGCTATGCTAATTTATACTGTTCTAATGGGGCGATAATGCAGCAGATGTAGCCTCCAAAAATAAATCAGAGAAAGTGAGTCAGTGGTGTGTGTGTGTGTGTGTGTGTGTGTGTGTGTGTGTGTGTGTGTGTGTGTGTGTGTGTGTGTGTGTGTGTGTGTGTGCGCAAAGGGCAGAACCCTGAAGGGCATACAAAACGCTGAGGGGAGTCTAGATAAATGAGCCGCATATGCACGTCTCAGCAGCTTTGCACACACACACACACACACACACACTCTCTTACACACACACAAACACACACAATATCTCTCTCACACACACACTCTTTCACACACACACCCTATCTCTCACACACACACACACACACTATTTAACATACTGAAAGCGTACGCCCATTATCCTTGCTGTAAATACAAGCACACTCTGCATAATGTGTGTAACAGACTCACTTCATCCACTGATTCAGAACTCCTGATCCGTGAAGCTTCGTGCAAAATGAAATGTATTGTTGGGTCAGGGGCAATGATATGAGACGCTGGTGGTGTAGTGGTTTAAATTAAAAATATATATTTCTATGTCATTAAAGCACAGAAAAATGCCCAAAAAATTATCATAAAAAAAATTGCAAAAATAAATTCAAGGACGTTTCTTAAAAAAATAAATAAAAAAACGTCAGACAGGCAGACAGACAGACAGACAGACAGAAAGGTTTTTTATTTTTTCTGCCCCCCACCCTAAGGTGAAAAAGACTTAGGGAGCGACCCTGTCCACTCTACAGGACATGACTGTGCTGTTAAAAAAAAAAGCTTCAGAAAATGCCAAAAAAAAAAAAACTAACTTAACTTTTTTTTTTTTTATGTCAAATAATGTCAAGATATATATATATTTTTTTTATTATTATTCCCCATTCTTAGGTAAAGAAGACTTGGAGAAATAAAGACAAAAATGCCAAAAAATTTGTATATTAAAACAATAAAATATTTAGTTTTCTTTAAAGGTGCAGTGTGTAATATGACATCATCAAGAAAGTTCTACAAAGTTCTAGAATGCAACGCTCCCTGGGTAACCCCACCCCTTTTGAATAATAACAGAAGCTACAGTGGCCTTCAAGGACAAGAACAATTCTAAATTTTAAACAATGCTCCTGATGACATTCCAACTATGACACTTTCAAGATGGCGGCACTAGGCCTTGGTCCAAGATATGCAGAA
>NC_137226.1:2253801-2278801 GCF_949987685.1 Ammodytes marinus
AGCTTGTTACCAGCAGGCTACTAGCTTCCTCTGGCCTGCTGACCTCCACCAGCCCTGTCTTCTGGCGTAATCATGCGCCTTCTCAGTAAATCTCCATTTGCCCTCTGGACTTTGCTTTTCATCATCCTGCTGCAAGCGCAGGCTCATTCTACTGGGCCTACTAATGTGCACTCAGTCAAGCCTGCTATTCTGCCCCAGGGTAGTTGCACACAGGACTTTCACCTGTTGCACAGAGATGTCCCTTCTCACTGGATCACTAAGTTTGTTGGACTTCCTACTATGCGGGTAACTCATCTTACTCCACTTTACTCACTCATGTTTCTTGATCAATTGTTTGTCCCTCTCCCATTGATTATGAATAATATATCTGGCACATGTAAACAACATCACTGCTCTGGTACTATTCTCAAGCGCATGTTAATCATTCTCATGCTTTTCATCTCTGGCAATGTACATCCTAATCCAGGACCTTCTGTAGTTATAGATACTCCTACTGTTCTTAACCTGACAATTTCTGAACCTCCTGTTATGCCCACTGCATCTAACTTGACTTTTGAAAACTTCTGTGAAAGTACATCCTTAGGTTTCCTACATGTTAACATTCGTAGTCTACTTAGGCATTTTGATGTTCTGAAAACCTGGGTACATACTGTTAACACAGATATCCTAGCCATCTCTGAATCCTGGTTGAAAAAAAGTACCACCGACATGGAAATCTCAATTCCAGGCTACAATGTTTTTCGTCAGGACAGATCCTCTAGAGCAGGTGGTGTAGCCATGTATGTTAAAGATCATATTAACTGCACTGTTGCTCTATCCAAGTCTGTTCCCAAGCAATTTGAATTATTGGTGCTCAAGCTACAACTGTCTTTACGCTTCACCCTCTCTGTTGCTGTTTGCTACAGAAAACCTGATGCCCCTGCTGACACACTAACAACTCTCAGTCAGCTTTTGGTCCCATTTATCTCATCTGAATTCATCCTTATGGGTGATTTGAACTGGAATATGCTAAACCCCCCTGCTACTGTTACTCAACAATTTGATGCTTTAAACCTCACTCAACTCATAACTGAAATCACTCGACACAACCCTAGATCTCCCTCATCCTCTACACTGATCGACATTATTCTTACAAATAATCCTTCTAGCTACCGTTCTGGGGTTTTCAGCGATAGCTTGGCCGACCATTGTGCCATTGCTTGCGTTCGCTCTGGTTTTTCAGTCAAACGCCCCCCAGTAATTGTATCCAAGCGCTGTGTGAAGAAGCTTGACATGCAGGCCTTTCTCAATGACACTGCTGCCGCAGACTGGGAGAGACTCAACTTATTCACCACTATTGAGGACGCTTGGTCTTACTTTAAGAACACTTTCAGCCTTATTATTAATAAACACGCCCCACTGAAAAGATACCGGATTAAGAATCGCCTTAGCCCTTGGTTTTCTCATGACTTGGCAGAACTTGTTCGTCGAAAAAATTATCTTTGGCGAAAAGCTCGAACCTCTAAGTCTCCAGCTGATTGGCTTGCCTTCAGGCAATGCAGGAACAAATCCACCCAGGCCATCAGGTCAGCCAAAATCTCTTACTTTAAGGATAAGCTGACAACGTGTGGTACTGATGCAAGGAAGTTTTGGACCACAGTTAAGTCCATGGAAAACAAACTCTCTTCTCCAAGCTTACCTGCATCCATGGTTTTTGATAAGGTTGTCATTACCGACAAGTGTCGCATGGTTTCTCTCTTTAATCAATACTTTGTAAACTCCACTCTAGCTTTCACTTCTGCTGACCCACCACTCACTTTGCCCTCCCCCTCCATCACCACTAGCTTTTCCTTTAAACCATTCTCATTTTCTGAGGTTCGGGATGAACTTTCCCGATTGGACCCAAATAAGTCTGCTGGCTTTGATGGGTTGGACCCAAAGTTTCTCAAAGCCGCCGCTCATCTTATTGCTGACCCAATCACAAGGTTATTCAACCTGTCCGTTCATCTCTCCACATTCCCTTCTGATTGGAAATCAGCTTTGATATTTCCCCTCTTTAAGGGTGGCTCTAGCGCCGACCCCAATTGCTACCGGCCTATTTCCATCTTGCCATGCTTGGCTAAAGTATTAGAGAAGCTGGTCCTCAAACAACTGAATTTTTTTCTTACCACAAATCACATTTTGTCTGATCTTCAATCTGGGTTTCGTTCTGGCCATGGATGCATCACAGCCACACTTAAGGTCCTTGACGACATCATTACTGACTTGGACAACAAGCAGGTCTGTATTGCCAGCTTTATAGACCTAGCCAAGGCATTTGATTCAGTTGATCACATGACCCTTTTGAGTAGGCTCTCTAGCATTGGTTTATCCCCCACCTGTTGCAACTGGTTTGCCAGCTACCTGACTAACAGAATCCAACAGGTCAAGACAGAGAACATTCTGTCGGAGCCACTAGTTATTACTAAAGGGGTGCCTCAGGGATCAATCTTGGGGCCTATGCTCTTTTCCATCTATATTAACGATGTGGCCAAGGCTGCAGGCAGCTCCAGCATCCACCTTTATGCTGATGACACTATCCTGTACGCATCTGGCCCTTCTCTCTGCTCCGCAGCCTCCACTCTTCAGGACAGTCTCACTTCTATTGAGCACTCTTTCCACAACCTCCATCTACGGCTCAACTCTAAAAAGACAAAATGCATACTTTTCGATCGGAAAAACAACACTTCCAGCCCACCCAAGATCCTTTGCGCTGACAACTCCGAACTGGAGTTTGTCAAGTCCTACAAATACCTAGGGCTTTGGCTGGACTCTTCCCTTTCATTCTCCGTCCATATCAACAATATTCAGACTAAAGTGAAAGCCAGATTGGCCTTTCTCTTCCGGAACAAAGCATCCTTCACACGCTCTGCTAAACTTACACTTGTAAAAATGACCATCCTGCCCATCCTTGACTATGGTGATACAATCTATAAAATGGCTTCAAAAACAGCGCTACACAAACTGGACGTTCTTCACCATTCAGCTATCCGCTTTGCCACCAATGCTCCCTTTCATACACACCACTGCGAACTTTTCAAACTGGTGGACTGGCCCTCCCTCCAAACCCGCCGACTCCGACATTGGCTCCAGTTTATTTATAAGACACTCCTGGGCAAGACCCCGTCTTACCTTTCCTCCCTTCTCCACCTCTCCAGAAGCACTTACCGCACAAGATCATCTGAGCTTATCAAACTCAGTAACCCACTCACCAGGACTACCTTCGGCCGAAACTCCTTTCATTTTGCAGCAGCTTTTGACTGGAACAACATTCAAGACACCCTCAAACTTACAGCGTTTACTTCACAGTCTGCCTTCAAGCAGAAACTTAACATTGTTTTAGTAGACCCCCCCTGCTCCTGTTGATTCCAGTGTTTCTCACTTGCATACACCCTTCACACACAATATATCATTGACACATCTTAATTTTTATTTTTTATTTTTTTTTTTTTTTTTCACACGCATCCGCTCGCATACACATGCTCGCACGCACACACGCATACATTCGTTTAATTTTTGTGTTGTTTCTTATTTATTACACCCTGTCCAGACCTCTACGCCCGTCCCGACTAGTTTTTAGTGCTTTAGTGTTTTCTATTTTGTTACTGTACATAGGCTGTGCATTTGTACATCCGTTTTATATTTGTCTAAGTGAGTCATGCTTGTGTATTTGTTATTTATACCTTTACTCCTAGTGGGGCCTCTTGGACCAGATCAATATTGTAAATAAGAAACTGTTCTTAATGTTTTATCTGGAAAAATAAAGGTTAAATAAAAAAAAAAAAATAAACTTTCCCAGCCTCTGTCTCCTAGTGATGAGAGGTTGCTATGGGAACAGCAGCCATGGAGACACCATCTCTCTCTTTATCTGAATGAAAAGAGAGAGGACTTAAACGTTGGAGGAACAAAGACGTTTGAATGACAAGCCCATGTTCATTTCCACGGCTGGCTCTCCACACACACATGCACACACACACACACACACACACACACACACACACACACACACACACACACAGTCCCCCCCCCCCCACACACACACACACACACACACACACACAGTCCCCCCCCCCCACACACACACACACACACACACACACAC
Organism: Ammodytes marinus; assembly: GCF_949987685.1. Lineage (NCBI taxonomy): Eukaryota > Metazoa > Chordata > Actinopteri > Uranoscopiformes > Ammodytidae > Ammodytes > Ammodytes marinus. The sequence goes on from NC_137226.1 coordinate 2,257,922, forward strand.
ACACACACAGTCCCCCCCCCCCTCACTATATCTCTGTCTGTGTATCAGAAGGAGAGTGTGTGGAGGCCGTAGCGAGGTTTGACTACGCGGGGCGGTCGGGCAGAGAGCTGTCCTTTAAGAAGGGCGCCACGCTGCAGCTGATCCAGCGCGCCTCACAGGACTGGTGGGAGGGACGCATCAACGGCAGCCGCGGCCTGGTGCCCCACCAGTACATACTGGTCAAGGAGAGGTGAGTGTGTGTGTGAGTGTGTTGGAGGGGGGGGGGGGGGGGGGGGGGGGTGAGTGTGTGTGTGAGTGTGTGTGTGAGTGTGAGTGTGTTGGAGGGGTGTGTGTGTGTGGGGGGGGGGGGGGGTGAGTGTGTGTGTGTGTGTGGGGGGGGTGTGTGTGTGTGTGTGTGTGTGTGTGTGAGGGGGGGTGAGGGGGGGTGAGTGAGTGAGTGTATTTGAGGGGTGTGTGTGTGTTTTTTTTGGGGGGGGGGTGAGTGAGTGTGTGTGTGTGTGTGTGTGTGTGTGTGTGTGTGTGTGTGTGAGGGGGGGTGAGTGAGTGAGTGAGTGAGTGAGTGAGTGTGTTTGAGGGGTGTGTGTGTGTGGGGGGGGGGGGGTGAGTGAGTGAGTGAGTGAGTGAGTGTGTGTGTGTGTGTGTGTGTGTGAGGGGGGGTGAGTGAGTGAGTGAGTGAGTGAGTGAGTGAGTGAGTGAGTGAGTGAGTGAGTGAGTGAGTGAGTGAGTGAGTGAGTGAGTGCACCCCATCAATACACACTGGTCAAGGAGAGGTGTGTGTGGGGTGTGTGTGAGTGAGTGAGTGAGTGACTGAGTGACTGAGTGACTGAGTGAGCGTCCGATCAATACACACTGGTCAAGGAGAGGTGTGTGTGTGTTTGTGGGAGTGGTGTGTGGGGCTGTTTCCCTTTTCACGTGTAATTTTTATTATATTAAAAAAATATATTTATTTAATTTAAATGTTTTATTTCTGTTCATAATTTCCATTCGCTTTTCTAATGTGTAATTTTAACTTGATGTATTTTAAAGGTGCAGTGTGTAATATGACATCATCAAGAAAGTTCTACAAAGTTCTAGAATGCAACACTCCCTGGGTAACCCCAACCCTTTAGAACAATAACAGAAGCTACAGTGGCCTTCAAGGACAAGAACAATTCTACATTTTAAACAATGCACCTGATGACATTCCAACTATGACACTTTCAAGATGGCGGCACTAGGCCTTGGTCCAAAATATGCAGAAATATGGACATATATGAGACCCTTTCTAAGGGAAAAAATAATAATTCAAAAAAAAATTTCAGCTATTATGCACTAAATTAAATGTACTTATGGATATTATAATTACTTTCTACAAAATCTGCTAGGAAATAAAACCCAAAATTCTACACACTGCAGCTTTAATCTTGCTCCTGTAAAGCACTTTGAGTGGCCTTGTGTCTGAAATGGTGCTATAGAAATAAACTTGCCCTGCTTCTGCTTTGCTTATACTTCCTCAAAGTGAGCAAGTGTGCAAAGTGATAGTCATGAACTTTATACTTATGTAAATGCATTATAGTTAAAGGAATACTTCACCCATACGGAACCAGCATTCTATCATTATAAAATCACTATTATAATATAATGAATGAGGTTTTTCTTCCCTCAGTCTTCCCTCAGTCTTCCCTTGGCCCAGCTGTCCTGTTAATCCTAACCCTTACTGTGATGTCACAAGAAGGAAACTGTAGGGTTAGACAGTGAGACAATAAAACACTCTTTCTGCCTTTTCTCAGGCTAGGATGATCCGATTTCATTTTTTTTTTGCACATTTATACTTCATAGGATCTCAGAGTTCAATACACCTTCATATTCCAACCGGTGAAGTAGACCTTTAATGGGTTTCTGGTCATAAACAAACAAATGATATTGATTGGTTTATTTTGACCGTGCAGCCTGAACTCAAATCCTTGTATTCTCGTTAACACATTGATCCGTTGACTAATTGATTAATTGATTAGTTGGTCACATGATCTCAGGCCTCGTTGATTGGACGAGAGGGGACTTTACTCTAACCGCACACTATCGATCAGTTCATTGATAATTGGTGTGTGTGTGTGTGTGTGTGTGTGTGTTGGTCCAGCTCTCCATTCCTACACAGTAATTAAAAGTGTGTGTGTGTGTGTGTGTGTGTGTGTGTGTGTGTGTGTGTGTGTGTGTGTGTGTGTACTCTGTCTGTGTGCTTGCTTGGTGTGCGTGTGTGTGTGTGTGTCCATCTGTCTGTCTGTCTGCATGTGCATGTTCTCTGCATGTGTGTGTGTGTGCGTACGTGCTCTGTGTGTGTGCGTACGTGCTCTGTGTGTGTGTGTGTCTGCATGTGCGTGCTCTCTGTGTGTACGTCTGTGTGTGTGTGTGTGTGTGTGTGTGTGTGCGTACGTGCTCTGTGTGTGTGTGTGTGCGTACGTGCTCTGTGTGTGTGTGTGTGTTTTAGGGCTGAGACCATGTCTGACACAGTGAGTCAGAAGGCAGACAGCGACGGTGGCAGCAGCAGCACTGATGACAAACGCTCCCGCAGCGAACTGAGCTCTCCAACAGACATACGGCCCATAGAGAGCTTTACCAGGTCTGTCATGTAAGGAAACACACACACACACACACACACACACAGACACACACACACACACACACAGACACACACACACACACACACACACACACAGACACACACAGAGACACACAGACAGACACACAGACACACAAACACACACACAGACACACAAACACACAGAGCAGACACACATGCACACACACAAGAAAACACACACACACACACACACACAGACAGACAGACAGACAGACAGACAGAGACACACAGACAGACACACAAACACACATGCACACACACACACACACACACAAAGCAAACGCACGCAAACACACATACTCAAGACACACACACTCACTCACACACACACTCACTCCTTCACTCACTCACTCACTCACTCCTTCACTCACTCACTCACTCACTCACTCACTCACTCACTCACTCACTCCTTCACTCACTCACTCACTCACTCCTTCACTCACTCACTCACTCACTCACTCACTCACTCACTCACTCACTCACTCACTCACATACAGGTGCATCTAAAAAAGAATGTAATTCCATGGAAAAGATTCATTATACACACTGAAAAGTCTGTTTATTCTAGATTAATTTCACTTCATGTGTAAGAAATCTAGAATATATGAAAGGGGAAAAATATTAACCTTTCCTTGATATTCTACTTCTTTAGATGTACCTGTACACACACACACACTCACACTCACACACACACACACATACACACACACACACACCAGAGACCGAGACCTTCACTAGGTCTGTGATGTATAAAACGCCCATTAACACACACACACACACACACACACACACACACACACTCACACTCACACACACACACACACAGCTTGTTCTCTCACATCTAAAAATACCTGTGAACTTCATCAGACTGTCAGCAACACGGCACGGCGGCTTCTCTTGTGACTCACTCTCAGTTTATAATCTAAGTCTGCTGGAAAAACACAAGTTTGCTGGACGTGCAGATATACAGTGCTAAAAAACAATATATTAATTATTTCCCCCACGCCTCTGGAACAGCCTTCCCCCGGACATTAGAAATATGGACTCACCTCTCACCTTCAAATCCCACTTTAAAACACATTTATTTAGGCAGGCATACTCACCCATGGACTGAAAATCTGCTGCAAGCTCTGTGCTTTTTAAACTTGTTTAAATTGTGTTTTTGCCTTGTTTTATGCTTGTTAGGCGACCTTGAGTGCCCTGAAAGGCGCCATATAAAACCTTTCTAAATGCCTCGTACCTTCGACCGAATCACAGCAGCGCTGATATAGAGCGACAACATTGCTCCCTCTCATGTGATATTGCTTCATAATGCCTTTGTCATGGGTATATACGCCCACACCCAGGAACAACAGCTGGCGTAGTAAAAACACTACCGCTTCTGTCCAAAGGGGGGCGCTAGAATGAACACAAACTGAAAGTTCCTCGATGCACCTTTTAACAGGACATTTAAAAAATGTGGATATTAGTTAAATAGAAGTATATATTTTGTATAAAGCACAAATCCTACAAAGCGAGCAGACACACACAGACACACACACACACACACACACACACACACACACACACACACACACACACACACACACACAGAGAGAGAGACACACACACACACTAATGTTATTTTCTCTTGTCAGTCACAGGAGGAAGAGGACCGAGGGATTGTTTCGGCGTAATCTGGGCCGCTCCAACGACAGCCACTGTAGCCACGGTAACAGTTCCCCCCCGGTTACCGGACACTTCAGTCCCCGGGAACTGTTGCTAGGACGCGGCGGCGGGCAGGGCATGATGACACCCCCCCTAGACAGGTGAGAATACTCAAAATATTACTTATTTGTTCAAGACTTTTCTCTCTCTCTCTCTCTCTCTCCCTCTCTCTCTCTCGCCCTTTGTCTCTCTCTGTCTTGCTATGTCTCTCTCTCTCTCTGTCTCTCTCTCCCTCTCACTTTCTCTCTCTCTCTCCCTCTATCTCGCCCTTTGTCTCTCTCTGTCTTGCTATGTCTCTCTTTCTCTCTCTCTCCCTCTTACTTTCTCTCTCTCTCGCTCTCCCTCTCTTTGTCTCTCTCTGTCTTGCTATGTCTCTCTCTCTCTCCCTCTCTCTCTCCCTCCCTCCCTCCCCTTTTTTTTATTTATTAAGAATTGAATCAGCTAAAGAAATTAGCTAATTCAACGTGACATTTTTTTTTTTGCTCTGTCAGTTTCGGCATGATGACTCCGCCCCTTGACAACAGCAGCCCCGAGCGACGGCGCCGTTCCGCTGCGGGCGCGGTTACCGTTACCATGACGGTGAGCCGCCATGACTCACTGAGGCGGGCGGAAGACACGCCCCTCAGACGGTCCTGCTCCGGCTTCAACGAATCACATCGCAGCAGAGGGATGGACCCGGACACACTGGCACAGGTTTATATACACAGAGAGAGATGGATGGATGGATGGATGGATGGATGGATGGATGGATGGATGGATGGATGGATGGATGGATGGATGGATAGATAGATAGATAGATAGATAGATAGATAGATAGATAGATAGATAGACAGATAGATAGATAGACAGACAGACAGACAGACAGACAGACAGACAGACAGACAGACAGACAGACAGACAGATAGATAGATAGATAGATAGATAGATAGATAGAAACACAGACACACACACACACACACACACACACACTGGCACAGGTACACAGCAAATTCGTGAGTGTTAATTTAACACCCAGGGTGTCAAATTTAACACCAGCAAAGTGTCTATATGTGTCCACACTCAACAGTGTTAAAGTAACACTTTTAAAAATGTTAAACAGGTAACACTCATTTTTTGTTAATCTAACACTTCTCATTGTTAAAATTGAAAAATCTACTTACTTTCTCAAAGTTATCTTCCAATGTCAGCTCCAGATATGAAAGAAAATGGCGGTTGGTATGGTAAAAATGGTAAATGGACTTGTATAGCGCTATATCTCCGTTTATCACAGACTCAAAGCACTTTACATTGTTTTTTGTACACATTCACCCAGTCACACACACATTCATACACCGATAGCAGCAGCTACCACGCAGGGTAGGTTTAGCACTAGGGTGCTAAGCTAACTAAGCTAACTATCGGGAGCAATTTGGGGTTCAGTGTCTTGCCCAGGGACACTTCGACATGTGGCGGGGAGACGGGGGATCGAACCTCCGACCCTGCACACCAGAGGCGAACGCCCTACCCACTTCGCCACTGCCGCCCCAAAGAGAAGGAGAATGATTTGTAGGCGTGGCTAGTATCTACGTCATGACCAAATTTAACGACGATGTAAACAACACCCAGATTTGACAACTTAATCTTCTCAAAAAAATTACAAGCAGTGTCATTTTGTCCCCCAGCGGTGTTAATACAACACCAACACTCTATATTTAACACCAACACCCACCATTTAACACCGACGTATTTGCTGTGTACAGACTGACACACACAAAATAAAAAATAATGATAATTAAGAAAAAAAACAAGTTAAAAAAAAATGCATAGAATTTTTTTTTAAACACAATATAACATTTAAAAAATCGTATTACCTCAAGAGGAGAAAAAGTATTATTATACAATTAAAATATTAATGAGCTTCCCCTCCCTCTCTCTCTCTCTCTCTCTCTCTCTCTCTCTCTCTCTCCCCCCTGCCCCCCCCCCCTCTCTAGAACATAGAGGAGACAGTCACCGTAGCTCTGGGCGAGTTGCGTCAGTTGGATCGGTCCGGTTGCAGCCGTCCCGCCCCAGACGTCGTCCTGGACACGCTGGACCAAGTCAAGAACATGTCCTCCAATTCCTCCACCACTACGGGCTTCTCCTCCGAATCCCCTAGCCCGCACAGCACCCCTAGCACCCCGGGCACGCCAGGCACACCGGGCACCCCTGGAACACCCAGTCCTATGAGCCCTTTAAGCCCAATGAGTCCACTTCCGGGACCCCCTCCGAGACCATCCAACCCTTCCCCACAAGATGCGCTAGGCTCGTTCAAGCCCGTGGTAGCTGCTCGAGTAGGGGTCCCGCTGAGGCCGCCGGCGCTAAGGCCTAAACCTGTGGTGCCACCTAAGAGTAACACCCCACCCTTACCCCCACCTCCGCCCCTGGACAAATCCTGCACCATGTAAAGTAAAGCCAGGTTGAAAACGTTATGGTTAAAGGGGGAGTAAGTGATTTTGGAATTTGATTGTTGTGAAAAAAAAATAATAATACTTTTTTTGGGAGAAATTGGTGGATATGGTGGATTTGGTCATGATCCACCGAGATATGTAAGTACTGTGTGTGTGATGGGTAAAAATACTGGGGTTGATACACAGCCTAGGCTCTGTAAACTGGTGTGTAAACAAGGGTTAGGGTTAAGGTATGTAACCAAAGGTGGCCCACTGTAGATAGCGAATTTAAAAGAGCCAACATTTAAAAAAAAGATTTTAAGTAAAGATTTATTCAAAGGCTATGGTGACAATTAACTTACAACTTCTAAGCTGTGAAAAGGAAAGAGAAGCATAATGGCCAGTTAAAGGTGCAGTCAGTGATTCTGGAGAACGCTTGTTGTCAAAATCACTTTCTGTCAAAAAAAATCAGTGAATATCTCCTCATGATCCGCTTACCTGTCAGTACTGTGTGTGCGCTGGAAAAAAAAAAGCCAGTGTTATTACACAGCCTAGGCTCTGTAAACGGGCCTTTCACTAGGTACAATGTGCCCCTTTGTTTACATACACTTTCTTTACATACCAGTTAACAGAGCCTAAACTGTGCATTTAAAACATCAGATTATCTTTCTGCACACACACACACACACACACACACACACACACACACACACACACACACACACACGCACACACACACACACACACACACAGTACAGACAGGTAGTGAATCATGACGAAATATTCACTGATTTTTTTCACAACAAAGGTGATTTTAACCACAAACATTCTCAAGAATCACTGACTACACCTTTAATTTTTAAAAGGCCAAAATCAGGCCTAACCCGGGGCCATAAACTAGGGGCCAGAATAAGAAGGAGATCAGGGTTACTAGTGTGTATAATCATAACATTATGAGGGTATAGTAGAAATGGTAGGAATCAAGACGAAAAAGGGTTTTAAATGTAGTAATAATAAACTAAATATATATATGACATGAAAATGACCTTTTATGATATAATATGCCATGATATTTACGTGTTGTCAAAGGTTGGTTATGTAACTCTCTTGGTGTGTTAGGAGTTTACTTTCTCCATTGTATCGAAAAAGCATTTATCAAAAAGGTTTTTTTAAAAGCTAAAAAGAAAAACTGCTTGAGGGAAACGAGAGACACAGGGGGGGGGAGGGGGGGGGGGACATGGGAAATATGGGAATTGTAGTCCAGCTGCGAAGTAATGAAAAAAAAATTGTAGTTTCAGTGACGTGAATGTTGGCTGTACTGTAAAGGAAATAGGGATGAAGAGATAGATGAACGAGCCTGTTGCCAAGATACGGGAGAGATTAAGGGGTCAAGGGAGAGAGAGGAATGGAAGGAGGAAGTTGTTGTTTTTATTATGCAGTTTCAAAATAAAAGTCGAAATGTGGGAAAAAAAAAGTTTAATTAAATTTGATGAATTAAGTTGAATTTTTGAGAAATAACTCAACATTTTAAGGTGGGAAAGATGTTGACAGATTCGAACTACAGCATCAATTAACTCAATAACATCTGGTTTCAGTAAAAATTAGGTCGTAGCAAAGATATATGATCATTTTTGTTTTAATACAATTTCGCTTACGAGTAATTGACACCGCCGTCTTGAACTTTCAAGTTTAATTTTGAAATTTCTATTTTATTTACGATTTTTTTTCGACATTTAATTTTTTCAACAAACTTTATTTAAACGTATTTCTCAACATTTCGATTGTAATTGTCGATAATTTGACTTTTTCCATAAAATGGTTTTTTCGACATTATTTCTCGACATTTCCATTTTTTTTTCTCAAAGAAGCCTATATATTGAAAAACAAAACCTCCTTCTCTTTCCCTTGTCCCTAATCCTCTTCGGTACATCAGAGGCTGCTGTATTCTTAAAAAAAAAACAAAAAAAAAACATTAAAAAAAAATTGTATCTGTAACTAAAGGACCTACTACTAAGAGACAATGTTTGGAAAGACGGACGAAGACATTTCAAACAAACGCTGTCTTGTGTGTCTTTATAAATTCATTTTTTTTAAATATGTTTTCAAGCTGCTACGCTCACTTACACCTCAAAACCACAAAAAAAAATCGCCTCTTGAGGTATTCAGTGACACCAAACTCACTATTAAAAAGCCAACGTCCTAATCCTATAACGCTATTCCTTCAATGAATGTTATTCCAAGCTGTGTTCGGAAAGCACTACTGACGTCCTACTCATACTAAAAGCCAAACTAATGTCCTACTCATACTAAAAGCCAAACTAATGTCCTACTCATACTAAAAGCCATACTTACGTCCTACTCATACTCATTTTAACGTCAATTTGAGTATGTTGTGGTTGTGTATGCCAGTTTGGGTAGGCGAGAAATGCCCGGATGAGTACTTATACTTCCAGGAAGATTTTGTGAATGGATCGATAGGTCACTTTTCCTACTCAACACAAGCCCCACAATGCATTGCGTCTTTTCAAACAACACAGAAGTTTTTTTTTTTTTTTTTTTTTATTCTTTATTGCTTCTGTATACTTCAGTGTAAACGGTCCGACGAACCTCGCATACACAATGGATGGTTAAGTAGACAGTATGTAGTATGTACATGTTGAGTATGTAGGAGGGAGGACGTTAGTAGGGCTTTTAGTATGTAGTATGTACATGTTGAGTATGTAGGAGGGAGGACGTTAGTAGGGCTTTTAGTATGTAGTATGTACATGTTGAGTATGTAGGAGGGAGGACGTTAGTAGGGCTTTTAGTATGTAGTATGTACATGTTGAGTATGTAGGAGGGAGGACGTTAGTAGGGCTTTTCAAACACAGCCAATGTGTTAAAAATACTGACTGTTCGGCCATCTTTGAATGTTCGGTGCGTTGCGGATAGCGACTCGCTAAAGCCTTCTCGTGTTTTTATCTCCCAAACAGGGTCTGATGGTTGAGTTGGTGCAAGTACGGAAGCCCTAAACGGACAAAAAAAAAATCATACGTTTTTATTTTGTGTATTTTCCTGGAAAAAGATTAGAAATTTTGTGAATTTTTTCGTCATTAAGAGATAACTGAGCACGTTTCCTTTTGTTACTCATAATATTATACGCCGTTATCTTGAGATCATGTGAAAAAAAAAACGTGCCAAAAAATGCGTATTTAAGACCTGTACATAGTATTTTTTATTTTTTTTTATAAAATAAATTAAAAAAGGATGTATCTAAAATCTGATCTGTAAAAGGTTAGAACACTAATATGTTATAAAAATTAAATTAAGATTTTAACTCTGGCTTTATCCAACAAAATACTTAAATTTTTTGGCTTTTAAAGAGATGGAAATTCACTCATAATTAGTAAGATATTGCATATTTATTAAAACATTTAAAGCTGGGGTATGTGATTTCTGATTGGTCAAAGTTAACATGAGCTGTACACTTTGACCAATCAGAGCGAGGCTCCGATTCTCTGTTCTTATTGGCTGTGGGGACTGTCCATTCACTTTGGCACGACTTTGTTGGTGTAGAGCGTGTCAGGGAGGGACCATAGGGGAGGGACCAAAGAGAACAAGTGGAGCGGTTGAGGTATTTGGATTCAAATCTCTATCCCAACTGCCATTTTCTCCCCGAATCCAAATCCTCCACCCCAGCTTTAAGGAAAAAAAATTGCAACACAAAAAATAATTGTTTTAATGTCTGTATTCAACTGGCAAAGTTTAATAATGATATCTCGAGAAAAAACTAAATCTTGTAATCTCGTGCTAAGTAAATTAACATGTGATCTTGAGTTACCTTTACGGCATTTAATATTTAATGTATTTTTAATGTGTGATTGTATGTCCTTTTAGGGCTTCCGTAGGGGAGGGAGCTTGGACAGAACTTTTTTCTGGGACGGGTGGTGGTGGATGTATGATTTTGTTCTTGTTGTTCGTGTGTGTATGTGTGTTAGTGTGAGTGTGTGTGTGTGTGTGTGTGTCCTGCTTGCCTGCCCTTGTTCGGCTTCCTTGTAAGTACAGAAGCACTAGAATAGTGAAATAGATGATAGATAATTCATGCCTGCTGCCTTGAGTGCCCCGACACGCAAGTGCAAGTTGAAACGTTTGTGCGATTGCAAAAAGAAAAAGAAAAAAGCATGCCACTTTCTTTCTGTGTGTGTGTGTGTGTGTGTGTGTGTGTGTGTGTGTGTGTGTGTGTGTGTGTGTGTGTGTGTGTGTGTGTGTGTGTGTGTGTGTGTGTGTGTGTGTGTGTGTGTGTGTGTGTGTGTGTGTGTGTAGTCACTGAAGTCACTAGTTAACCTTAATTTCACAATAAGCTAACAGGGTGGGGCTCTTGTCTGTAAAATTGCCCAAAAAATTAATTATAACAACACTTGAACAGCACACTGAATGTGGCCTCCGACCGGGCTGATGTGTGTGTGTGTGGTGATTTAAAATGGGGCGTGTGTGTGTGTGTGTGTGTGTGTACATGTACATGTACGGCTATTCTTGTGAGGACATTCATTGACATAATGCATTCCCTAGCCCCTTACTCTAACCCTTACCATCAACACTCAACACTAATTGCCTAACCCCAACCCTAACATAAAACCTAGTGTTAACCCTCAAACAGCTCCTTTAAAGGCCTGTCCCAAAGTGAGAACCGGACAAAATGTCCTCACTTTCCAAAAATGTCCTCACTCTTAAGGTCTAAAACTCAAATTGGTCCTCACAAAAATAGTTCTACAAGTACACAAACGTACGTGTGTGTGTGTGTGTGTGTGTGTGTGTGTGTGTGTGTGTGTGTGTGTGTATGTGAAAGTGCCTTTTTTTTAGATCCTTGTCTTTTTGGGGGGGGTAAGGGGGGTGTCCACTCACGCATGTCCTGAAACGAAGAGCAGCAGCACTCTGGATAAAATAATCATAAAAAGTGTTTAGTAGATTTTACTGAATTATGAATTCTCTAGCGTTAAGCGATTTAACCCATTGTGACATTGCACTTTGATGTATAGGATTGTGTAACTTTGGCATGTAAAGCCCCTATCTCACTGGGCTGCGACTGTTTGCGACAAGTTGGAGACTGCATTCGCAAACAAGTCTCTAAACTGTCTCCAAACGTTCGCGGGGGGGGGGGGGGGTCTCAATTTCCTCTCATGAGTCACAGAGCCTCGCAGTCCTGTCGCTTGAATTTTGAACATGTTCAAAAAAAAGTGTGCGACAAATCTAGTCTCAAAATAGTCTCAGAGTGGTCGCATGTGTCCCAAACGCGTCGCAAACCCTTCTCAATTTAGTTTCCGCGAGTCAGAAAGTGCGAGAAATGTGAGACAACTTTGCAAGGGTTTGGCGACATATGAAACTAAATTGCGACTGATTTGAGACAAAAATGAGACTGACATTCCGTTCGTGCGACGCTCGCCAGACGTTCGCGAGACATAAATGCGACCTCCCGGCAAAGTTTTGGCCAGGACATTCGCAAACGTGTCGTGAGGAACCAACTCAGTGAGATTGCAAGGGAAAATTGTCGCAAAATTCGCACATTTTCTCGCAATTTTGTGTCTCCAACTTGTCGCACACTGTCGCAGCCCAGTGAGATAGGGGCTTAAGCATCATCATAAAACATGGTGGTGCCATTTTAAAATTTAAAGATTTAAAACATTTTAAAAATGGAGGAATTACTTTGAATGTGTTTCATCATAACGGTTGGAAATGTTTTTTGATTTTATTTTTATTATTTTTTTTGTCTGTATAAGTGTAAGTTGCTGTGTTTGACAAACGGAGCTTCCCTAACGACGAGCTCATACTATAGCCAAATGGATTGTATCAACGTGTTGTAATTTATAATATAAATAAATAAATACATCTGAAATAAATTAGAATTCAAAGTCATACAACTGAGTCAACCTTTTTGTTATGTGTGTGTGTGTGTGTGTGTGTGTGTGTGTGTGTGTGTGTGTATAAACAGTTTTTGTGTTCTCGGTAATGTAACTTAAAGCTACAGTATGTAACTTCTGTCTAACCCCTTTAGGAAATTCTGAGTAATAAGAACAACACTCTATGTCGGTGCATCTACATGAGGTAAGCCTTCACACATGGATTTTATACCTTCTGCTGTACGTCCAGGTTTTTTCTTCTTAGCAGTAGAATCAACAACTGAAACATTTCTTGGGATTTTTCTGAGCTCCTGTACCAGTGTCAGGGGAGGAGGGGGGAGGGGGGGGGGGGGGGCAACAGTTTGTAAACGCTGCCATACTGAGAAATACAGAGAGAGTTTTGTGGAGCTGATAGGCTTAATCAACTTTATGTCAACTCGTTTGGCGATGGCTTGAATGTAACCGACATGCATTCATACGAAAAAGTTACGCACTATAGCTTTAATGTGTACCCCACCAACATTTATTGTTAAGGACACGAGTCAGCAGCATCTCAAAACTTTATTTAAACTGTCCCAATCACAGAAAATTAAGCAAAACACATGGTAAATGGTAAATGGACTTGACTTATATAGCGCCTTCTAGCCGATTTTCTCAGCCCCAAAGCGCTTTACATAGAAACCATGATTGATGCAAATTTATTAAACTCATAAATCAATACATTTTAAATAAACAAACACTTTCAGGCACCGTGGAAGTCAAATAAATTCACATCAAATTCACATCATCATCTTTGGTCTCTTGACTGGAACATTATTTGACAGAAATACACAGTAAAGTAAAAGTTGGACCACGGAAAAATCTTCTAAAGGAAAATGTAGAATAGATAGGTGTCTGTCTGTCTGTCTGTCTGTCTGTCTGTCATACCTTTGAACCATGTTTGTTTGAGTGTGTGTGTGTGTGTGTGCCTGCCTGTCTCCCTCCCTCCCTCCCTCCCTCTCTCCCTCCCTGCCTGTCTCTCTCCCTCCCTCCCTCCCTGCCTGCCTGCCTCCCTGCCTGTCTCTCTCCCTCCCTCCCTCCCTCCCTCCCTGCCTGTCTCCCTCCCTCCCTCCCTCCCTCCCTGCCTGTCTCTCTCCCTCCCTCCCTGTCTGTCTGTCTCCCTCTCATCCCTTCGAGCCAGGCTTGAGTGTGCTAAAGGGCTTAGAGTTCCTCAGAGAGCTTGTCTGTCTGTCTGTCTGTCTGTCTGTCTGCCTGTCTGTCTCCCTCCCTCCCTCTCTCTCTCCCTCCCTCCCTCCCTCCCTGCCTGTCTCTCTCCCTCCCTCCCTCCCTCCCTCCCTGTCTGTCATCCCTTAGACCCAGGCTTGAGCGTACTAAAGGGCTTAGAGTTCCTCAGAGAGCTTGTCTGTCTGTCTGTCTGTCTGTCTGTCTGTCTGTCTGTCTGTCTGTCTGTCTGTCTGTCTGTCTGTCTGCCTGCCTGCCTGCCTGTCTCCCTCCCTCCCTCCCTGCCTGTCTCCCTCCCTCCCTCCCTCCCTCCCTCATCCCTTAGAGCCAGGCTTGAGCGTGCTAAAGGGTTTAGAGTTCCTCAGAGAGCTAGATATCTCCTGTAGAAAGGCTGAGATGTGCAGATCCTTCTCTGACTTCCGTCCGTCCAGAATCACCACCAGAGTGAAGTGGGGCTCGGGCCGCGTCAGGTAGTACGTGCTCTGCACTTTGTCATCGTAGAAATGGACCACCTTAAAACATAGACATGGAACATTAGAAATATATACAGGGTGTAGGGAGAGACAGGGAGGGGGAAAGAGGGGATTATTTTTTATTTAAATATGTTTTTTTGCGAATGTGCTATGTGAATTTGCAATAAAAACAATGGTTATACTTTACACTAAGGGTACATTAAAGGTGCTCCGAGGAACTTTCAGTTTGTGGTAATTCTTGCTCCCCATTTGGATAAAAAGCGGTAGTGTTTTTACCACGCCAGCTGTTGTTCCTGGGTGAGCGTATACCCCATGACAAAGGCTTTAAGAAAAACTATATAAAAATAGCATTCTTTGCACTGATGGTCTCATTTGCTGTTACATATAATTTATGATCATCAGAGTAAAAATGAGACTGTTTTCAGAAATATTTCAAAGTTCCTCGTAGCATCTTTTACATTTAGTCAATGCTTGGTTAAGCATTTACTAACAATTAATTAATGTGCCCTTATTGTGAAGTGTAACCAAAAAAAATTGTTCCCATAAAAAAATTAAAAAACAATATATATCTAAAATATCCCCTACCTTGTCTAAAGTGTTGAGCTCGGCTGCGTGGTCTCCCATCATCATGATAACATTGGGCCAGTGAGTCAGTGGCCTTTCGCCCGACGGCAGTGACACTATAGCTGGGAACTGCTCCACTCCTTTGGGCGCCTCCCTGTACGAATGCGGGTGATGGTAGCCGTGCCCTTGAAAGCTTTCCGAGCCACGATTATCGAACACCAGCGATACATTGCTGGCGTCGTGTTTGCGTATGAACGAGGAGATTTTCCCGTGGTAGTCCGGGGTCGTTCGGGTTGTCAGCGCTTTCATATCGGTCGGAACTGTCTGCCGGCTTAGCGCTTCGTGGAAATAGAAGCTGAATTTGGCCAGTAGCGAGGCTTGAAAGCGCTGAAGCCAGAGGTACAGGTGAGGGGGTTGTGCGGCCTTTTGCGACTGCCCGCCGAAGAGGTGTTTGCGGGTTTCTTTCTGCCGTTGGAAGAGCTGGCCCCACGCCGTTAGCTTAGCGTTGGCCTCGTGTAAGCTGAGCAGAGCGGGGAGGAAATGCCACTCGGACACCTGGGACTGGCAGCGCAGCAACTGGCTCACTACGTCTACCTGAGAAAAGAAAAAGAAATTGAAATTTGAAGATTTCATTCATTTAAAATAGGAACAGTGCATTTTGATGAACATTTAAAGGTGCACTGTGTAACTTTGGATGTGTCAGAGAATTAAAAAATGTTTAAGGTATATTCTGATAAACTTTCCTCACAGGAAAATGTGATCCCTGGAACACTGTTTGAAGTTAGAAAGCTTCCTGAAAAGCTACTGTTTCACTGTTGTTGTTGTTGTTGTTGTTGTTGTTGTTGTTGTTGTTGTTTACAGCAGCAGGGCCCACAGTTTGGTTTACAAACATATTCTAGGTTCCAGGTTCCTCAAAATTACTTAGTTTTGATTTATGATGGTGCTGATATACTCTGTATTGCACAATTCATTATTAATAATAATAATAATAATAATAATAATAATAATAATAATAATAATAATAATAATAATAATAATAATAATAATAATAATATGCACACACCTCTGTCTGGAAGCCTTCCTCTACACGGCCCAGGATTGGATGGTGGAACCTGAGAGAGAAGGAGAGAGGAGGACAGGGGGAAGAGTTAAAACGTAACACAGAGGTGGGTGTTGAGTCACCCTGCGTTCCAAATCACATACTTTTTCTTTTTAGTTCACTACATACTAAAGTACAGAACATTATTAGGGCCATGGGAGAGAAAAAAAATCAGAAAAAATCAGATAAGGAAGATTTTTTTTCATTATGTCGAGAAATGTCAAGAATAAAGACGAATACTCCAAAATGCTATTGGAGTTAAGGGAGATTTATGAATTTTCAGCATACTACAATTGACGAGCATGTGTTGGGACGTTCTAAATCTTTTTTTTCTGGCATACTAAATAGTAGGGAAGTATGGGGATTGGAACACAGGGCAAATTTATCCATTTACTGTCATGAAACAGTGCCTCTGTCAGCTCATGCTATGGGTCCTGTTTATCCTAGATTGTGAGACCTCTGTCTAGGTTATATAATCATCTATAATACAAAACTTTTTATATAAATTATATTTCATAGGTTGCGTTCCGAATCGCATACTCTTTCTTTTTTGTATTCTACATACTACATCCGACGATAAAAATAATCTAGTTAGGATGCAGTAGGCATACTATTGGGACATACTTTACTCTCTTATTTCATCATAACATTGCGCCTTGATCTTGCCTCTTGCTTTTATATCCGTCGCATCCCTGTTTGTTTTCATATGGAGGCTTCGTCGATGTGACGTCACTTCACGTGCGCACTGGATTGTGGGTCAGAATCGCCCAAATAGGATGCAGTTTTCAACACTAACAATCTTGGCCGCATGAAGTAGGACATCCGGGTACTTCTAACCATCCTAAATCTGGCCACAAGAATCGGGACATCCTAAATCTTTTTTCTACATACTATATAGTAGAAAGTATGCGATTCGGAATGCAACCATATTCTCAAGGGGAATTAAAATGTTCTGCCATAGAAGGAGCGAGGGGTAAAACAGCAACACAAGCAAGAAAACAAATATGCACGCTGCTGGGCTGGCCTCATTTTGTCACATTGAAATGCTAAGAATACATTTTCCTTTAGGGTGAGACACTGCATGCAATATAGGACATTATATTTTGGTACTTATGAATGGATTGTTTTTTAGAGGGATGCAAATGGTACGCATAATTAGTTATATATTGCCGAATTTGTAATTTTTTTTCAACATGGCTGAAAAAAAATTGTATACAAAAAAGAATTGTTTTAATGTAAGTAATCAACTGGCAAAGTTTCACAATGATATATATATACGCAGGTGAATGTTTTTTCCCTGCAGTGTCTCTCTCTCACTCACACACACACACACACACACACACACACACACACACACACACACACACACACACACACACACACACACACACACACACACACACACACACACACACACACTATTTTGGGAGCGTACTGTATATTTCTCCAGATGAGAACACATCACCTTCACCCTTCAGTGCACGGTGAGAGCAGTGATGTGTGATTGTGTGATTGTGTGTGTGTGTGTGTGTGTGTGTGTGTGTGTGTGTGTGTGTGTGTGTGTGTGTGTGTGTGTGTGTGTGTGTGTGTGTGTGTGTGTGTGTGTGTGTGTGTGTGTGTGTGTGTGTGTGTGTGTGTGTGTGTGTGTGTTGAGCTGTGAACTTGCTGCAGTTCGACCGTGAAGTTTTTATGTTCCTGCTACATTTTTCAGGACACATTTTTTCGCTGACGTTTTCTCTGGGGAGAAAGTTGCAAAACCTGCGTTCGCTGGATTAAGCTCAATGTTATTTTTCCTCCTTTCTAACCCCAATACGTCACTCTCTCTCTCTCTCTCTCTCACACACACAGACACACACACACACACACACACACACACACACACACACACACACACACACACACACAGACACACACACGCACACACACACTTTTTCCGCACTAATTAATTTGTGTTCAAGTAGAATCCAGGCCAAAGCAAGTACAACACGTTCAAAGCCTTTGTTTACGTTAAAGTAGTGATACCATATTATTCTTATTTAACTGTTCTTACAACTGATTATCTTCCATTCTAACAATGTATTTCTTATAACCCAACTATAAGACTAACTATCTATCTATCTATCTATCTATCTATCTATCTATCTATCTATCTATCTATCTATCTATCTATCTATCTATCTATCTATCTATCCAGTAACTTCAGATGTTGAACCAACATAGTGATGTATAAAGGACAATATTTTTCCCTTTAGAAATTAAAGGTGGAGTCAGTGATTCTGGAGAACGCTTGTTGTCAAAATCACTTTGTCAAAATCAGTGAATGTCTCCAAAAAGTGTAAAATTCTCCAGAATCACTGACTCCACCTTTAGCTACTTGACCAAATGTATTTTCTACCAGTTCAAACCAGGTCTTACTTTGTGTTTATACTCTTGTGTGAGGCCAGTGAATGCATATTTTCGTAGAGGTCTGCGGTCTCCATGCATCTATCTATCTTTCTATCTATCTATCTATCTATCTATCTATCTATCTATCTATCTATCTATCTATCTATCTATCTATCTATCTATCTATCTATCTATCTATCTATCTATCTATCTATCTATCTATCTATCTATCTATCTATCCAGATGTTGAACCAACATAGTGAAATTAAAGGTGAAGTCAGTGATTATTTACTTTCAGCCAGGTCTTACTTTGTGCTGTATTTGCTCATGGTAGCCTCCAGTGTGGTCAGCAGTTCCTCTGAGTTTATACTCTTGTGTGAGGCCAGTGAATGCATCTTTTCGTAGAGGTCTGCGGTCTCCATGCGCGCCTGTGTGAAGTGGCAGAGCTGCTCTGATAGGTGGCACAGCAGGTCCTCCAGGTAGGAGGCGGGGTTTGGCTGTGAGTGACGGGACGTAGTCATGACGACTTTCCTCAGCTCGTTGTACAGGGAAGTGTAGAGAGATCGGATGGAATCTTTACGGCTGAAGAACGACTGGCCGCCTAAACGGAGAGAGAGGGGGAGGGGGGGATAGACAGGCAGACAGACAGACAGACAGACAGACAGACAGAGAGGGAGAGATAGAAGGAGGGAGAGAGAGATAGGGGAGAGAGAGAGAGGGAGAGAGAGAAAGAGGGAGAGAGAGAAAGAGAGAGAGACACACACACACACACACAGAGGGAGATAGAGGAAGGGAGAGAGAGATAAGGGGAGAGAGAGGGAGAGAGAGAGTGAGAGAGAGAGAAAAAACAAATCTTTATTAGAAATGATAGAAATATCCATTCGACTTTGAATCAGAATATTTTAAAGCAATCTGCGCATTTCCAAAAATTGCACAGCACACACCTCTCTTTTTATAATATTTTCATAACTGTTTTTTAAGCAACTAATAATTTTTAATTTTATATTTCTATTCTTTTTTTATAACTTATTCTACATCTCTTTTTGTAATTGTTTTTAAAATAATAATCGCAAATATATCTCTTATCATATATACTATTCTTGTTTTGTACATTGCATATTTACATATTTGACTTTATTTTTAATATGTTCTCAATGTGTATGTTTATTGCACTATTACAACTTAACTTACAATATACATGTATGGGTATTTATAATGTAATATAAATAGTTTATAGTATATATATATATGATTGTTTATTATATATATGTATATGTGTGTGTGTATGTATGTATGTGTATATATATATATATATATGCACAAAATGATTCGGTACTCATGTATATATGCATTATTATAGCTTTTTATTATACTGACATGCTAATAACATAATCTATCCAAGCAAAATTGATCTGTTAAGGGGTAGGACTAGATAAGTTTTTTACTTCCTCCTACCCCCTTTCGAGCACGTCTGTTTTTCTTTTTTTTATTTTTTTTATTCTATTTCTTTGTTTTGCTTTTGTTTGTTTGTTATTTATTCATCTATTTTTTTATTGCATGTTCGAAATAAAGACAATCAATCAATCAATCAATCATGGAAATGTAAAATCATGAAATCACAACATGACAAATCCCTTGTACATGAACCTTTTTCTTCATGTGCTACATCGCCATCTGGTGTTGGAAATAAGTCACTGTTCGTTTGCGACGTTACAATCAGAATACAGTTTTGTTAATACCAAACATGTTTTCATCATAAAGGGAAATTGGTTTATACACCTGCATTTACATTATTTAATTATTGACCTTTCCTTAATTGACCCAAGAATATCTGGTGATGGTATGAACTAACTACATTGTCTTAGTTATAACCTATATTAACCCGTAGTTAACCTGGATTATTAACCCATAATAACTTGTATTTATTAACATATCTTTTGACCCAGGAAGGTGAGGTGGTGGTAGGCGTTCTCTGCTTTTTCCCGGAGTCTATATAACCAACATTAACCTAAATTAACTTGTATATAGGCCTTATATTAATCCATAAGAACCCATACTAACGTGCTATATTCCCGCATTAATTTACCTATCTTTTGCCCCAGGAAGGTGAGGTGGTGGTAGGCTTTCTCGGCCGCGGCCAGGTGCCCCAGGGCGGCTAGCAGCGAGGCCCACATCGGCCCTGCGCTCCGGCTGCTGTTGTCTTTCTCCTTCTCCACATAGTCCCTCGCCCGGTCGAAGCTAAACATCCCCAACTGCGTGAAGAAACTCTCCAATATGGCGACCTCTCTGGGGACTGGCCTCAACTCCTCTACCTCCGTCATGATTCGTTATGAATTCACACACACTTTACACACTGATATTAATAGTAATATGTTAGGAATGTTTACTTAAAATGGCGATAATGTTGAAAATAAGTGGGTTGGAAGCTAGGTGGCTAACCCTGCGACGCCATGTTGGCTGCACTTGGGGATGTAAATACTACGGCAAGTCAAGAGGGACAAATTAAAAACGTTAAGCGAAGTTGCAGTGGCGATAG
>NC_137226.1:2283801-2291301 GCF_949987685.1 Ammodytes marinus
CCCAGAAATCCGAAAAGGCAGAAAAGCACAATCGGAGCTCTATTTAAAGTCAAAAATCTCTATAAATACTTTGTTCCCAGTAAATTACTGTGAATAGGAAAGTCCCTCTGAGCTGCCAAAAACATTTGCCATCTGACAGAAAAATTATTTAAAACTAAAAATCTAGATGTTGGATAAAGCCAGAGTTAAAATCTCTGTTGTATTATTATTACAACAAATAAGTGTTCAACATTTTTACTGAACAGTTTTCGGATACAGCCTTTTTTCATTTTATTAAATAAATTTTTTTTTTTTTAAAGTATGTACGGTACAGGCCTAAAAAACACATTTCTGCATGTTTTTAAGAACAAAATGTCTCATAAATCAGACAGTTAACAACATACGAACAAATCCTTCAGGAATAACCTTCAGAATAGTGCTGAGAATGATTATGGAAAGTTTAGTTGATGTAAGTGCTTTAGAAGTTGAGATTTTTTAGCTCAAAGTGTTAAAAAAAACTAATGTTGAGATAATTTCCTTTAAAGATGGTTGTATAGGAGAAATACACAGACACAAACAGACAGGGTTTAGTAAAATAAACACTTATAAATATACACATTGGACCTTTGATTTATTCTAGTATGAAAGAAGACATGTTATGCAAGCAGTAACGATCAGTGTATGGGCTCTCTATGGTTTGTGTGCGTTGACAGTAATAAATCAACAGTTTCTCTCTCTCTCTCTCTCTATCTCCCCCCCTCTCTCTCTCTCTCTCCTTCTCTATCTCCCTCTCTCTCTTTTTAGGGGTGGATCTCTCTCTCTCCCTTTTTAAGGGCCATCTGCTTCACACCTCACACATTTTACCCTCCTTCCCTCCTTCCCTCCATCCATCCATCCATCCATCCGCCTCTTCCTCCGCCCGTCAATATGGTAGGTTTGCCCGTTGATTACTTACATTAAATTAATAGTTTTTTTAAATTAATTAAATTAAATATTTTTTCCTGAACTGTTTGAGAACATGTGCAATTTTGGCATTATCTAAATAATTTTGTGTAAATTTTCTATTTCTTTAAAGGGACACTGTGTAACATTTTGAGTAATTTATTAGCTAAAATCAATATCCTCATTCATAAATATGTCCTCATTGGTGTAAAATCACCTCTGCCAATAGTCTGAATTATCCTCCTGCGCGGAGAATTACAAATATTATTATTACATTTTGTACATTGAGCAGGCAAGTCTTATGGAGGAATCCATGTTTTTGGAATGTCATCAGGTGCATTGTTTAAAATGTAGAATTGTTCTTGTCCTTGAAGGCCACTGTAGCTTCTGTTATTATTCGAAAGGGTTGGGGTTACCTAGGGAGTGTTGCATTCTAGAACTTTGTAGAACTTTCTTGATGATGTCATATTACACACTGCACCTTTAAAAACCAAAAAATCTAGAGATAGATTTTGGATAAAGTCAGAGTTAAAATCTTTATTTCATTTTTACAATATGTTATTTAAATTTAAAAAAACGTGTGAATCAAAAATTCTACAGGTGTTTTTAAGAACAAAATGTCTCATAAATCAGACAGTTAACAACATATAAAACAAATCCTTCTGTAATAACCTTCAGAATAGTGCTGAGAATGATTATGGAAAGTTTAGTTGATGTAAGAGCTTTAGCAGTTGAGATTTTTTAGCTCAAAGTGTTGAAAAAAACTAATGTTGAGATAATGGCCGTTAAAGATGGTTGTATAGGAGAAATATACAGACGCAAACAGACAAGGTTTAGTCAAATATACACCTTAATGTACATGTTGGACCTTTGATTTATACTGGTATGAAAGAAGACATGTTATGGAAGCAAATCTGACCAGGGCTTGGGTAAAAAAAAGTTTTTGCGTGCAGTGGCTCACCCTTAAATAGACAAACTGTATATTTGCAATTACCACAGACACACACTGTCGTTGTGTAGCCTATGGCGAATTGTATAGGGCCATGTCACGATCCTCATAAAAGCATCTATTATGTACACAAACAACTCTGGAACAAATTAAGAGACCAGTCTGGATTTTTCTTAAATCTTTATCTCTACATTATTGAAAATGCTCTAAATGACAATATTTTTATTTTGAATTTGGTAGAAATGTTGTCAGTAGTTTATATTATAAAACCAAAATGTTCATTCCACTCAAACATATGCCTGTAAATAGTACAATTTGACCGGTGATTAAAAAATAATCTTCGTTCAATATTCCATGGACACCCTATAGCTATAACATGCCAGTTTACAGAGCCTATGCTGTGTATATTAACACTTGATTTGTTTGAGAAATTGTGCTGTTTCTAAAACTTTGGACCAGTAGTGTTAAAAAAAACTGATTGGTGTTGAATATCATGGCTATTAGATTAGATGAATAAAAAGCTAATAAAATAATAATAAAATATTATACAAAAGAAATGACGTACAATGTGCAAATAATCCTTCTGTGCATTTCAGCCGATTTAGTCTTTGCAAACATAATTTATAACTGTGAGATTGTTTGGTTGCCACAAATTATTTGACTAGACACTAGACAAACCGCAATCCATAAATACATCATGATACACTCATGATTAGTGGTTTTAAACTGTGGATCAGACAGACAGACAGACAGACAGACAGACAGACAAACTGTGGATCTATAGTATGATGAAGGGTGTCTGATTGACTACAGTGGTCATTTGTACGGGCGGATGTTAAGAGAGGAAAAAATGCACTTCAAGAAAAAGTTTTTCTATTTGCATCATTATAGCTTTATATCATATATACTGACATGTTAGTAATAAAATACTAACTATCCAAGCTAAATTGATCTGTTAAGGGGTAGGACTAGATATGTTGTTTTTAATTCCTCCTGCCCCCTTTAGAGCATGTAGAAAGTGTGTCTCTCTGTTTTATTTTTATTTTTTTTGCATTTTATTTATTTATTTATTCATATATTACTATTTAAAAAAAATGTTTTGCTTGCATGTTTGAAATAAAGACAATCAATCAATCAATCAATCAATCAATCAATCAATCAATCAATAAAAATGTCCTGAATATTCTAATTAAGACAACCGGTTTAAATTGTTCTTTTTCAAAATCATACCAAGGATTTGACATGCATGAAAAAAGAAAATACAGCCTAATTCTACCAGTCCATCTAAAAAATATATTACAATATCATGGAAAAGTTAGTTTCTTCATGTGGGCTACTTTCATTCAAAAAGGGAAACTTTCGGGGGTGTAGTGGATAGAGTGTGTACCACATATTGGCTCCGGCCTTCGTTGCAGTGGTCGCGGGCTCAAATCCGACCTGTGGACCTTTACTGCAGGTCATCCCCCTCTCTCTCTCTCTGTCTCCCCATCTCAACTCTGTACTATCTAATAAAGCTTGAAAATGACAAAAAATAATTATCTTAAAAGAAAAAAGGAAACTTTCATTTATTCGAGATTCATGACACATAAAGTGAAATATGTAGTTTAATTTTGATTGTACATATTTATACATATTTATACATATTTCGAGGACGAATGAAAATAAAATTAAAAACTATACACAGCCATTTTACTTTGTGACACAGCAACATTATGTAAGAGTTGGAGCATCACTGTTGGGTGCTCCGTTGCAGAGAAAATCTTGATTTCATGCCAGTTGAATAGACGGTGTGAAATATTTTATCTTCTTATAAGATTTTATCAGAAGTTTCCGCTCGCTTATTAATATTTTTTGGAATCGAAGGACCAGAGATTGTATGGTGGTGGTCGTTGGGGGTGTGGTGGATATTTCGTTTGTGATATGTTTATTTCTCTGAATTGGGGACAGTAAGATTCTCCAGTTCCCTTGACGGATGTGGGATCATGTTGTACACAGCAGCAGAGCTCAGGAGTTACTTTGGGAATTACGAGGTTTGGACTATCTCTCTCTCTCTCTCTGAATCCTGGAACTTTAGTACTATATATAAAAAATAAAGATATATTTGCACTTGTTTGGTTTATTTGAAGCTATGTCCTTACGTGATTCTTGTTGTTCTGAGTTTGTATCTTCATGTATTTTTTTTTTGTTTTTTTAAGATAATTTTTGGCATTTTTATCATGCTTTTATTGACAGTTTGTAGAGACAGAAGTGAGGGGGCGACGCCCTTACCCACTGTGCCACGGGCGCCCCCTGTACCTTCATGGTTGAATGCACTTAATGGAAGTCGCTTTTAATAGAAGTGTCGGCTAAATAAAATGTAGTGTAATGTATGAATGGGTCCTTTAAGTAAGTGTGGTGTTTACATTATAGCACAGAGGAGCAGCCTATGTGAAGTAGATGCAAAAGCCAGCATTGTGGTTTACCAACTAATTGGGAGGCTGGCTACTGGCTAGTGCACTATTTTCATCCGGGGAATTTGATTGAGATGTATTTGTTTATTAAATGATGTGACAAATTTTTTTTTTCTCAACATGTTAAAAAAATGGTGCTTTCTTGGCAAAAACGAAAAAGAAAAAACAATAGTAGGCCTATAATAAGAATTGGAAAAATGCAAATGTAGACCTGGAGGTTACCATTACAATTCATCCAAAGGGGAACATCAATGTCTACACCAAACTGTAATACCAGTCCATCCAATAGTTATGGAGACTGACATTGACCGCTATGTTTGGTGTTTCTCCTTTTCAAAACAGGTTTAGGCTACTGAAAACCGAGCTGATCGAGTCGTTCCCTGGCCTCTGCTTGTGTAACTGTCTGTCTCTCTTTATATATTTTTTTAAAGTGTACAGATAAGCCAATTTATTTATTTTATATTTTAATTTTGTAATGATTTTTAATCTGGTTACTGTATCTTTAAGAGCTGACGTCACCAGTGGGTCCGTCCTTTATTATTCTCCCTGGACCCTTGGGGCGTCTCGTCTCTCTTCACACGGAGCCTCGGTGAAGTGGCGAATTTCTTATCTGTTAATAGCTTGCTTTATATTATAAATATATTAGTTTTTTGTGAAAGTAGCGTATTTTAGCCTGTAGCTAACTCAGCTGTGGAAGTAGGTTAAAGGCCAGTTTTGTGTCTCGCGATGGCACTGAACATTATGTGAGTTCACTTCATTCATTGCACAATTCTTGTTTTTCTCACACATTTTTTTGGTCGAAAATGTCTGAAAATCATGTCAGTTTTTATATAGGAATTTGAGTTTTCCAACCAAAAGAGAATATTTGGCTCGATATGGTTCCTGGATTTACAACGGAGCTATTTGTAAAAGAGATTTTTTTTGAGCCGATTTTAATCCCTAGATAAAATTAGATTAGATTATAGTTACATAGATGAGTGGACAGACAGACAGACAGACAGACAGACAGACAGACAGAGGGATAGAGGGATAGAGATAATAACTAAAAGTAGAAATTAATTAAAGTATTCATTCATGTGTAAATGTTGTAACTGTAAGTATTTGTCTTATACTTTGAAATGATAGTTTATTTTTTTATTTTTTTTTAGAGAGAACATACACACACAACTGAAAAAAATTACACAAAAACAAAAGACAAAATAAATTAAACAACATACTCTACTTTAAAGGGGCACTGTGTAACATTTTAAGTAATTTATTAGCTAAAATCAATATGTCCTCATTGGTGTAAAATCACCTCTGCCAATAATCTGAAATATCCTCCTGAGCGGAGTAGGACAATTACAAATATTAATATTAATATTTGTAATTTTGTACATTGAGCAGACAAGTCTTATGGAGGCATCCATGTTGGTTGGAATGTAATCAGGTGCATTGTTTAGAATTTAGAATTGTTCTTGTCCTTGAAGACACCCCTTTGAAAATTATTCAAAGGGGTGGGGTTACCCAGGGAGCGTTGCATTCTAGAACTTTCTAAAACGTTCTTGATGATGTCATTTTACACACTGTCCCTTTAATAATAATAATGGATTGGATTTATTTAGCGCTTTTCTAGGCACTCGAAGCGCTTTACAGGGTTCCAGGTTCCATTCATTCACACACAGTCATACCGGTGGTGGAAGCGGGGCTGCCATTCAGCGCCTACGGCCCCTCCGACCACCACAAACATACATTTTAAATGCTACATTCATTCAAGGTCTGCCTGAAAACAGAAGAGTCATTTGTGATGGTTAATAAGCGTTACCTTTCTGACGCACTCTAACGTTAACTGATTAGGCCTACTGGTTAAATGACTGCTTTGTTCATAAAGTTCAATGGCTCACACACACGCACGCACGCACACACAGACAGACAGACAGACAGACAGACAGACAGACAGACAGACAGACAGACAGGCACGCACACACAGACAGACAGACAGACAGGCAGACAGACAGACAGGCAGGCAGACACACACACACACACACACACAGACAGACAGACAGGCGGACGGACGGACGGACGGACGGACGGACGGACGGACGGACGGACGGACGGACGGACGGACGGACGGACGGACGGACGGACGGACGGACGGACGGACGGACGGACAGACAGACAGACAGACAGACAGACAGGCACACACACACACACACACAGACAGACAGACAGACAGACAGACAGACAGACAGACAGACAGACAGACAGACAGACAGACAGACAGACAGACAGACACACACACAGACAGACAGACAGACAGACAGACAGACAGACACACACACACACACACACACTGTTTTCCTGTTGAGCTCCATCCACAACGGATTTTAGCTTCATATTATTCTAGGATGAACATTGGAGTCAGTGATTCTGGAGAACGCTTGTTGTCAAAATCACTTTTTGGTCAAAATCAGTGAATATCTCCTCCTGATCCACTACCTGTCTGTACTGTGTGTGTGTGTGCTAAACAAATCCAGTGTTAATACCCAGCCGAGGTTCTAAAGGGCATGTTGCCAGCTACGGTGGGCCCCCCTTTGTTTACATACCTCTTTTTTCCGTGTTTGTAATAAAGATTTTTACTCTGGTTACTGTCTCTTTAAGAGCTGACGTCACCGGAACATGACGTTTACGGAAGTGGGTCCGTCCTGTATTATTCTCCCCGGGGGCGTCTCGGCTCTCTTTGCTTCACACGGAGCCTCGGTGAAGGGGCGAATTTCTTATCTGTTAATAGTTTGCTGTATATTATGAATATATTAGTTTTTTTATGTATGAAGTTTTGGGGTGGAAAGTAGCGTTTTTTTTAGCCTGTAGCTAACGCAGCTGTGGAAGTAGGTTAAAGGGCCGTTTTGTGTCTCGCGATGGCACCGAAAATGTATGGGTGAGTTCACTTCATTCATTGCATTCATTCTTGATTTTCTCACACATTTTTGGGTCGAAAATGGCTTTTAATTGTTTAGGATTTTGAGTTTTCCAACAAAAAGAGTATTTTGCTCATATTAAATATGGTTCCTGGATTTACAACGGAGCTATTTGTGAAAGAGATTTTTTTTTGAGCCGATTTTAATCCCTAGATAAGATTATATTATATTATAGTTACATAGATGAGTGGACAGACAGACAGACAGACAGACGGATGACTTT
>NC_137226.1:2296301-2298801 GCF_949987685.1 Ammodytes marinus
AACTACAGTTTCTTTTCTTCTTTGTTGGTGTTTTTCGTGACGTCTTCTCGGCTGACGCGCTGGGGAGGAGAGCAGAAGAAGAAGCTGGACGCAGACTACAAGGAGGGTCAGTACAGGCACACACAGACACAGACACACAGAGAGGCACGCACACACACACACACAGACACACAGAGAGGCACGCAGACACACACACACAGACACACAGAGAGGCACGCAGACACACACACACACACACACACAGACACACACACAGACACGCACACAAATACACACACACGCAGACACACACACACACACAGAAACGCACACACAGAAACACACGCACAGAGACACGCACACTAACAGACACACACACACTCACACACACACACAGAGGCACGCAGACACACACACACACACACGCAGACACACACACACTCACACACAGAGAGGCACGCAGACACACACACACACACACACACACACACTCTCGAGAAAGTCGAGAAAAACGTCAAAATGTTGAGACAAAAGTCAGCGCATCTTTGCTATCGTCATAAGTTTGTGAAAGATGAGAAGATGTTTTTTAATCTGAATGTAATATCTCCAGACGTTTGATTTGATGTGTTTCAGGCGGACAGAGGAACTGGGTTCAGGTGTTCTGTAACGGAGGAGTCCCCACTGAACTGGCACTGCTTTATATGATCGAGGTAAACACACACACACACACACACACACTCACACTCACACACTCACACACACACACACGCACGCATACACACACACACACGCACACACACACAAGAGGACATTTTGATTTGGAATAGGACCGGATCTAGTGCAGTTGCATCAAAACATTTGAATATCATGATGGAAAAGGGGGGCCCGACTGTAGCTAGCAACATTCCCGTTTACAGAGCCTATGCTGGGTATTAACACTTGATTTTCATCAAAGCACTCACACACAGTATGGACAGGTAGCGGATCATGAGGAGATATTCAGTGTTCTCCAGAATCACTGACTCCACCTTTTAAATCAAGGGAAAAAATTGTTCTTAAAACATTTTGAGATGAACCTTCATTGGTATCTGGTCAGATATGGCTGTGTAACATTTTGCTTGTTGTACTTAAAATAAAACTTTCTTCAAGATTGTGTTGTACTTGTCAATACAGTTTTATTTCTTGTCGTCTTCCAGGGACTAAAGCTGCCCTGTGAAAGTTGATGTTTGGAATCATCAGTACAGTTTTCAAGTCGAGCCTTAACTTCTTTCAGTTGAAATTTATTTTTTTCTATATATTTTTCAGTCAGTTTGCATTACAATAAAACAGGATAAAAGCAAAACAGTTGTAATGATCAAAGGGTTGGAGGTTCGATCCCCGCCCTGCCACTTGTGTCATAGTTGTTGTGTCCTTGGGCAAGACACTTCACCCACCTTGCCTCGTGTGAATGTCGATAGTTAGTCTGCTATCGGTGTATGAATGTGTGTGTGTGAATGGTAACGTGAGAAAGGAAAACAGGTCTCCCTTTTAAAAATGTAAAAAAACATATCTTAAAAAAAAAATGTGATCATGCACATTGAGCGTATTCCCATACTATTTACTATTTAGTATGGTAGAAAAAACGTTTAGGATGTCCCGATTCTTGTGGTCGATTTTAGTATGCTTAAAAATACCCGGATGTCTACTAGATGCGGCCGAGATTTTTGTATGTAGAATAGAAAAAAGAAAGAGTGTGAGATTTGGGACGCAGGGAAACTTTTTTTATATATATTTCGTTGTACTTTCTTTGCAATTTATGGGGCGACTGTGGCTCAGTTGGTAGAGCGGGTCGGCCGATGATCAAAGGGTTGGAGGTTCGATCCCCGCCCTGCCACTTGTGTCATAGTTGTTGGGTCCTTGGGCAAGACACTTCACCCACCTTGCCTTGTGTGAATGTCGATAGTTAGCTGCTGCTATCGGTGTATGAATGAGTGTGTGAATGGTAACGTGGGAAAGGAACACAGGTCTCCCTTGCAAAAGAGTCTTCGGTCTCAATGGGATTTACCTGTATAAATAAAGGTTAAAAAAAAATGTCAAATGTCTATGAAGTTCTATTCTATTGTAACGTTTAGCTTGTTGTTCATCCCAGGTGGGTCCAGGGGAGATGCCCATAGACTTCACCAAACAGTATTCTGCTTCCTGGATGTGCCTGTCGTTGCTAGGCGCCTTGGCCTGTAGCAACGGGGACACGTGGGCCTCAGAGGTCGGGCCGGTGCTCAGCAAGTCAAAACCCAGACTCATCACCACCTGGAAGGAAGTGCCCGCAGGTGTGTGTGTGTGTGTCTCTCTCCCTCCCTCTCTATCTGTGTGTGTGTCTCTCTGTCTCTCTCTCTTTGTCTCTCTCCCTCTCTCTCTATCTGTCTGTGTGTGTCTCTCTCTCTCCCTCTCTCTCTATCTGTCTGTGTCTGTCTCTCTCTCTCTCTCTCTCTATCTGTATTTGTGTGTGTGTGTCTCTCTCTCTCTGTCTCTCTCCCTCTCTCTG
>NC_137226.1:2301301-2333801 GCF_949987685.1 Ammodytes marinus
TTTTTTAGATGCGTCTCTATATACTGTTTAGAGAGAGAGAGACAGAGAGAGAGAGAGAGAGAGAGAGACATTTGTTGGTCACAGAAGCATCTCAACACAAAAAAAAATCTGTACCATTATTATTAATATCACCTAAAGATTAATTTAAGACTCTCTTTGGAAGAATAAATACAAGTGACACTGATCTACTCATCTCAAGGTGTCCTAGCTTCCTCTTTAAAGCTATAGTGTGTAACTTTTTCATATAAATGAATGTCCGTTACATTCAAGCCATCGCCAAACGAGTTGACACAAAGTTGATCAAGCCTATTATCAGCTCCACACAAAACTCTCTCTGTGTTTCTCAGTATGGCAGCGTTTACAAACTGGAGTCAAATGTCTTTGTGTTGTTTCTGTCGTTGACTTATGTGTGAATAAAGATGTTTTAAATTTAAAGGAAGTTTGCTTTGTTGTAGCTTGTGAATCACATCACTTGTTGCTTGTAAATGGTAAATGGACTTGACTTATATAGCGCTTTCTAGCCGATTTTCTCAGCCCCAAAGCGCTTTACATATCTTACTACATTCACCCATTCATACACACACTCATACACCGATGGCAGTAGCTGCCATGCAAGGCGCTCTCTGAACCATCGGGAGCAATGTAGGGTTCAGTGTCTTGCTCAGGGACACTTCGACATGTGGCGGGGAGACGGGGGATCGAACCTCCGACCCTGCACACCAGAGGCGATCTCCCTACCCACTTCGCCACTGCCGCCTTGTGCTACATATACACTCACTGGACATTTTAAGAGGTACACCGGTTCAATGTCTTCTTAGACTTAGACTATTAGACTTAAGGTGCGAACACACTGCACTCGCCGAGCGTCACACAATATGAGGTTTAATGCATTTTCAGACCATTTTTTGCTGTGTCATTTTATGATAGCATGCTAACATCATACCAACTGTTATCTGACAACATAGACATGAATGTAGAAATGACAGAAAAGGTATTTATCTTTGTCATTTACATGTAAAAAGCGTTGTAGTAGCCGATTGTTTCCCCATGGCGACCAAGACAAGGGCGAGGCTGGACTCTTTAAATCAATGTTCCAAGTTTATTTCAGAGGTTCCAACAGACAATACAGAGGACTTGGTGATAGCATGAGCATGGGGGGCTGTCCCCCAAAGGCTGGCTGTGAGCCGTCTTATATCAAAACCTTGGCCTGCTGCTTCTCCTAAAATAGGCATATCACAGGTCCCAGCATCGGATGACGTTTATCTATTAAAAGGTTGTCTTCGTCTCTCACAGTGACCTCTAACATTTAAAGGCCTTTGCTCAGCAACTCTGGTGTTAACCATTCCAATCTACCACAGCGTCACACTTAAAGACACTGAGGATTGCTACTGAATTGGGATTGCAGAAAAGATTTGATTCATGCAAAAAATGACAACAGCCAGCATGCCTTGGGACCCTTCCTGGCTCCTTCTGAGATGTTTAGAAAACAAAATAAAAGAAGAAATTAAAGGGCCCTGAGAAAGGTTTTTATTTGTGAAGGGTCTTGTGGCTCATTCGGTCCTTTCGGGGCCAGGCAGCGATGCAACCATGTGGTCGCTGGTTTGAGTCCGGCTGGGTCCCTAGAAAGACCTGCCTCTCAGGGTCTTCGTCTGTCTATCCCTGGTTACACTGTCAATGTCTTTAATCAAAACGACATAGGTTACATTCCACAGGCCACAATTGACAATCTGATAAACTCTATGCGAAGAAGATGTGTTGCACTGCATGAGGCAAATGGTGGTCACACCAGATACTGACTGGTTCTGAGTCCCCAGACCCCCAATAAAGCAAAAAAATGCACATTTCAGAGTGGCCTTTCATTGTGGACAGTCTAAGGCACACCTGTGCACTAATCATGATGTCAGATCAGCATCTTGATGTGGCACATCTGTGAGGTGGGATGGATTATCTCAGCAAAGCAGAAGTGCTCACTATCACACATTTAGACAGATTTGTGAACAATGTTTGAGAGAAATGGTAATATTGTGTATCTGGAATGAATTTTAGATCGTTAAGTCCATCTCATGAAAAATGGGAGCAAAAACAAAAGTGTTGCGTTTATATTTTTGTTGAGTGTAATTTGTCTAAATAACTCCTGATTTATTTGTCTAAATAACGTTCGAAATTAAATAACGTTTGAATTTTATTTTTATTTTCTTCCGCCCAACCCCAGTACTTCCGCCCCGCCAGGGTATTGTTCTCTGGGGATGCAGGTGGATACTATTGGACTTTCCTAGTGGGAGATAGCAGCCCTAGCCCAACCCTAATCCTACAGAAAATGAATGGATTTCAATGTAAATCACCCCAAAATGGACTGGCTTGCTGTGAAAAGCACCCCCTCTCAAAATTGATTTCTCTTCATCCGAGAATCAAATCCTATTATATTTGTATGACTGATGTTAATAAGTGGAGTAACTTACTCCACTTATTAACATCAGTCATGCAAAGGATTTGATTCTCGGATGAAGAAAAATCAATTTTGAGGGGATGCCTAATATATTTAAAAAGAAATTATTTGCGTATTTTTTCAATTTTGGTTGTGTTCTGTATTTTAAATAGATGTGTTTTCCCAATGATTGCAGGATATTTCCTTTTTGAACAATGTGTCTTGTGTAAAATAAAACACATACAACAGTGTGTAATGTTTTGCAAGAAGTGTGTTGGAGAATTTCAAACAGTGCAAAGCATACAGTACGTGTAGTGTATTGTATTTGTAGTGTTGGTGCATCTGCTAAGGGCAGGGTCCACAAAGTTAGAGGTTGTAATGCTGAACAGAAAGAAGCAGAAGTCAAGTTTTAGAAAACACCCATCTCAGAAGGAAGGACATGTGTGAAAATGTTTCTATGAGCTGGCCTGACTCTTTGGGCCTTGTCTCACATTGAGTCCATTTAAAAGGGGAACCTGATCTTTTTGATAAGAAAAAGTAAGGGGAGGGGGGAGGGGGGGGCTGTACAAACCTGAATATGAGAAGTGATGGTTTTTTGGGGGGGGGGGTACAGTTGAACATTTAACAGAAAGAAAAGGAAGTCAAGTTTTAGACAAGAGTCATCTCTCTTTGACTGCAGATCTCAAATGCAACTTTAAGTCTAATAAACTAAGTGTTTTGTCTTGAATAGTTTAACTGCACCGATCATCTCTCCACATTAGAAGAACTCTGATTGGTGAGTATTATTAAAACAGGTTAGGAAACACATTTCTTTGTTTCTTTGTCTCTGCATTTTAGAAAGATTGAATAGGGAGTACTTTTTGTGTCTATCAAGGAATCAACATTATTTATTTTTGTATTATATATAGTAATAACTAGAAATAGTAATACAATGTATTTGAATAGCAACATTTATTTTTTTAAATGCAGCTCAGAGTGATTTATACAAAGGAAATAAAAAGCATTGGGTGCTTCATGTGAACATAGACTTGTAATGAATGTACAGATTGGGATAGAATAGAATGCCATGATTCATATTAAATTAAACCCACTTCATATAAGTGCTTAAAAGAGGATTTAAAAACTAAACAAACGTAGAATATATAAAATAAAATAAATGCATAAAATCAAGTAGAAGGCAACATTCAGAAAGATGTGCATAAGTGCGTTGGAAAGGGCAAATGTAAATACAGACGTCTAACAATGCTGATAAAGTGATAGAGACAAGGTGACATGTTAACTTGTGGTCAGACAAAGCAAGATTTTGACATGAGGAGCTTCATGTTTTACGTAGCGAAAGGGAGGTCAGACTTTTTTCTTAACGTGACTAGCAACTGCAGTGTGGTTGACAACACTGTAGCTGACAATTTGACTTTATGACCATTTAAGGATGAGACGTAGGCATCAACTCTAGTAATGACTATATTGAGAGATGTAGATCTCAGTTAAGCAGAAGGAAGGACATGTGTGAATATTTTTTCTATGAGCTGGCCTGACTCTTTGGGCCTTGTCTTACATGCAGTCCATCTAAAAGGGGAACCTGATCTTTTTGATTAGAAAAAGTAAAGGGCGGGGGGGGGACGGGGGGGACGGGTACACTTTGTCTTCAAAGTGTACTGTGGCTTGAATTCAGTGTTTAGGGGTCGTCTGACAAACTGTCTGCGGCCCCTATTCAAGCCACAGTACACTTTGAAGACAGTGAAGCATGGTGGCACAGACATCATGTTATGGGGATGTTTCTCATACTATGGTGTCGGGTCTATTCGCATCGCATACCATGGATCATAGATCAGTTTGGATACATTACAATACTTGAAGAGGTCATGTTGCCAATATGCTGAAGAGGAAATGTCTTTGAAATGGGTGTTCCAACAAGTCAACGACCCCAAACACACCAGTAAGCAAACAAGATCTTGGAGTGGCCAGCCCAATCCCTGGACCTTAATCCAATAGAAAACCTATATAGTGACATCAAAAATGCTGTTTTTGAGGGAAAACCAAGAAATGCAGAGGAATTGTGGAATGTAGTCCAATCGTCCTGGGCTGAAACACCTGTTCACAGGTGCCATAAGTTGGTCGGCTCCCTGCAACACAGATGCTCAGAGACAGAGGTTATACAACTAAATGTTAGTTCAGTGATTCATAGGAAAGCTAAATCTTCATGCATTTTTCAGTTGATACAGTAAATGTTTGAGTTGTAAAGAAAAATGCAGACACTGCTATTTTTTTGAACAGTCTAATATTCCTTTTTTTTCACTTTCTGTAAATATATAGAAACATTTGACAAATGTTTCTTCATATTTGGAGTTGGAATAGAATGTGCAATGTCCACAATGCATTTGTGTGTTTGGAAATAAAAGCTATGATAAGGATTTTGATCTTTACTCAATGTTTTAAACACACTGCTATTATTTTGAACACAACTGTAGGTGTCTCTTCATCCCAACGATTTCAAGTTGTTGTTTTTTTCCAACAGGAAACCATAATGACCGATATTGAAGAGGAGCTCTTGTACGTTCTGCAGAACTTAGAACATGAAGAGTTTAAGATCTTCAAATGGTTCCTGAAGCAGGATAACATCCTGGAAGGCTTTCCAGGCATCCCAGCAGCCCAGTTTAAGGTTAGGGGGAACAGGCAGGAAACAGTGGATCTGATGACACAGCAATATGGCAGCCCTGGAGCTCTGGAGGTAACCTTGAAGGTTTTAGAAAAGATCAACAGGAACGATCTGGTGCAGCTTTTGCAGAACTCCAGCTCAGGAGGAAAAGGTAAGTCGTACAAAGGGAAATATAAACCTCTGAAAACAAAGCTGTCGCTTCATTAAAACAATATAATAATGTGACATGTTGCGTTTATTTTCCTTGTTTTTAGACCTCAAGACACATTACGTTGGAGCTGAAGCAGAGGAGTTTAACATACAAGAGGAGTTGGTGCAGCAGTTTGCAGTGGATGTGACTTCAGATCCTGACACAGCACATCCTGACCTTCTGTCTGCTGATGGGAGACAAGTTCACCCTCAGAGATTTCAGAGATCGGTTACTGTTCTAGAAATACTTGCAGTGTTTGTGGGTGTGTGTGTGCTTTGCCTAGTTGTTTACTTCAAGACACATTCGGTTGGTGCTCAGGCAGAGGAGGGTAACTTAAAGCAGGCAAAGCTAATGGTGGCCCAGCAGTTTGCAGAGTGTAAGACACAACTGAACCAACTTAATGAAACTCTGAGCATCTTAGGAAATCAGAGAATCAGTAAAGAAAATGCTACCATGTGCGTCGCCCATAAGGCAGAGGTGGGTAACTTAAAGCAGGCAAACCTAATGGTGGCCCAGCAGTTTGCAGAGTGTAAGACACAACTGAACCAACTTAATGAAACTCTGAGCATCTTAGGAAATCAGAGAATCAGTAAAGAAAATGCTACCATGTGCGTC
The DNA here is from genome assembly GCF_949987685.1 of Ammodytes marinus. Lineage (NCBI taxonomy): Eukaryota > Metazoa > Chordata > Actinopteri > Uranoscopiformes > Ammodytidae > Ammodytes > Ammodytes marinus. Next base: position 2,307,188 of record NC_137226.1, read on the forward strand.
GCCCATAAGGTAGAGGGGGGTAACTTAACAGAGGCAAAGCTAATGTTTGACCATCAGATTGCAGAGTGTAAGACACAACTGAACCAATATAATGAAACTCTGAGCATCTTAGGAAAGCGTGTTATCCATAAGGTAGAGGGGGGTAACTTAACGCAGGCAAAGCTAATGGTGGCCCAGCAGTTTGCAGTGGATGTGACTCTGGACCCTGATACAGCACATCCTGCTCTCATTCTGTCTGATGATGGGAAACAGGTTTATCATAGTGATGAGAGGAAGAACCTACCGGACAACCCTGAGAGATTTAATCAGATTGTGAACATCTTAGGAAAGCAGGGTTTCATTAAAGGAAAATTTTACTTTGAGGTTCAGGTTAAAGGGAAGACTAAGTGGGATTTAGGAGTCGCCAAAGAGTCGATTAACAGGAAGGGAAGGATCACACTGGATCCTGAATATGGTTTCTGGACAATGTGGTTGAGGAATGGGGAATACAACGCTTTGGAAAGTCCGCCTGTCCGTCTCTCTCTGAAGTCGCCTCCTGAGAAGATTGGAGTGTTTGTGGACTATGAGGAGGGTCTGGTCTCCTTTTATGATGTAGATACTGCAGATCTTCTCTACTCCTTTACCGATTGTTCCTTCACTGAGAAACTCTATCCATACTTCAGTCCCAGTCTTAATGACGGGGGTAAAAACTCTGCCCCTCTGATCATCTCTCCTGTCAATCTGAAAGATTAATCATACTAGTAGGCGTTTTCAGTTATTCTAGTGGATGACACTTTTACTCAGATTGTAGAAGTAACGTTAAAAGTTGGTCAGAGTTGAGCTGTGAATAACACGAGGTCACCAAGCCAAACCTACAATACCTTTAAGAATATAAAATAACTATATTATCTCAGTTGAAAGTACACACTGGTATTTTGACCCTGTTTTGATGGTAAACAACTGTTTTTTTTTTTTATTTTCTTGTATTTTAGTAGGTATTACTGTGGATTGCCGTCTGTTAAATAAAACTTAGGATATACGTGACATCCCTGGGTTTCACACGATTCCCCAACTTAACGGGTGGCGGCAGTTATGTGCCAGGTAAAATATCAAATAAAACTGCCATAATAATAATATATATATTTTTTTTTAAACTCCGCTGTAACACCAGACTGAGGGAGATGTTTAAGTACAATGTGAACACACTCCCTGAGAACCTTCACTTTCACTTTTGACTCTAAAAAGGCGAAAATTAACATAAGGACACATTTTAAAGTGATCAAATACTGAAGAGGGACTTTTAAATAGAATGTGTGTAAATGGCATGTTTGTACTATACATATTTACTGTTTTAATTAGGCTATATTGTACTTTCACCCATTTAATTTCATTTTAATTGCTGGCACTCTTCACCACTATGTAAATGTTTCAATTGTTTTTTTGTTTTTTCTTCTCTTCACCTGTTGTTGTGTATTTGATGTATTTGCATTGAATATTGTGTATGCATTGTTGTTTTTCATTGGAATTTGTTTTGAACTCGACACCATTGAAAATGAGGGTCACCCCTCAATTGGTCTCTCGAGGATAAATAAAAGTTAAATGAAAAATGAAATGAAAATATTTCAAATTCTGGTTAATTTCTGTATTGCTTCATTTACTTATTGCTGTTTCCCCTCCCAGCTTTGTAACATACATGAGTGGCTATGTATACACTGCTTGAACATTTATTTCTTTATTATCTGTTAAATTACTCAAATGTGGTCTTTCTTTCTTTATTTTTATTTTTCTCTTCTCTCTCTTTGATATATTGATATATTATTATTGTCAATGCATCCCTGTTACATTGTTCTAGAAAAGTAGAAAAAAAAAAAAAACAGAAACAGAAAGGGGAGTATTAAGGTTTTGCTGGTTACGATCATTGATTGTTTCACTTGTACTGCTTTTTATTTTCTGTAATCAACAACAAGAAATAACTTGTAAACAATGTTTTGATGTATGCAATACTCTATAAAAAAAAAGAAAAAAAAAATTACTCAAATGTGGATGTAAATGAAATTAAGTTGACTGATGGATTGATTGATTGATTGATTGATTGATGGATTGATTGATTGATTGATTGATTGATTGATTGGTTGATTGATTGATTGATTGATTGATTGATTGATTGATTGATTGATTAAATACAAGGACTTGAGGACATTTTTGGTTTGTAATGTTTGCAAACTGCAGGTAAACATGCTTTTGATTTAAGTTGTGTTGAAACATTTTTACCAAGTCTGATATTTCAATTATGTGGACAAATTGTACATTGCGATGTAATGCTTTGAAATGTAAATCAATGAAATGCAATTAGTGTTTGTTGTTTTTAGTCAAATAAATGTTGGACTTTTGTTTATGTCATCCATACATAAAAAATAAATATAAAGTTTTGAAATTCCAAATAAAGTGACACTGAGGTTTGTGTTATTGTTAAACCTGCAGTGTGTAGACTTTTGGGTTTTATTTCCAAGCAGATTTTGTAGAAAGTAATTATAATATCCATAAGTACATTTAATTTAGTGCATAATAGCTGAAATTTTTTTTGAATACTTTTTTTCCCCCTTAGAAAGGGTCTCATATATCTCCATATTTCTGCATATTTTGGACCAAGGCCTAGTGCCGCCATCTTGAAAGTGTCATAGTTGGAATGCCATCAGGTGCATTGTTTAAAATTTAGAATTGTTCTTGTCCTTGAAGGCCACTGTAGCTTCTGTTATTATTCGAAAGGGTTGGGGTTACCCAGGGAGCGTTGCATTCTAGAACTTTGTAGAACTTTCTTGATGATGTCATATTACACACTGCACCTTTAAGTGAAACTTTCTTTACTCCTTTGAATGACACATCAACTGCATAAGTTCAAAAATATTAAAAGGTGACCGATTGATGTATTACAAATATAGATGACTTTTCTATAATATTAGAACTTACAAATGGGGAATAAATGTCTTAACAAACAAGTCTGAAAATGAATTTGGTGCAGTGTAACAATGTGCCACTAGATGGGGCCGCTTTATCAATCCTAAAACAGATTTGTGAGGTGCCTTGCTCTGCTGCCTGCCAAAGTCTGTACCAGTCATATTTCAAATAAAAAATGTAGTGCCTGGCATTAAATAGTTGATTATAACAAATGTTCATGTTGGGCTGGACTCTCTGACCAGGCTCCCTCTTTGTTAGGCCATGATCTATAACCTGCTCCACCACAGTGTCCCTAATGTATGTGTCTCTGTGTGTTGCCTGAGGTGTATTTGTTCTAAGGCTCAGACTGGTATTCAATTAGTTTTTTATTTCAAATGTTTTCGTGTGTGTGAATGTGTGTATTTTTCCAATTTTGGTTGCGTTTTGTATTTTAAATATATGTGTTTTTCCAATGATTGCAGGAGATTTCCTTTTTGAACAATGTGTCTTATGTAAAGAAACAGAATTTCAAACAGTGCAAAGCATACGTATATTGTGTTTGTAGTATTTGGCCCATCGCTCCTTGACCTTAGGTCTCAAATGCAACTTTTAGTCTAATATACAAAGTGTTATCTTGAATAGTTTAACTACATTGATCATCTCTCCATATTTAAAGAACTCTGATTGGTAAGTATTGACAAAACAGATTAAAAAACACATTTCTGTGTTTCTTTGTCTCTGCATTTTGGAAAGATTGAATTACTAGGGAGTACTTTTTTCAAGTCTTCAATCAAGGAATCAGCATTATTATTTATTTTATTATAAGGGTAACACTTTATATTAATGGTAAATTAATCATCATGAATTCATTCATGTTAGTACTTCATCAACTATCAGTATTTCACTAGGATTAATGGTATTTTATGTATGTTTCAACACAGGAACATTAAGTAACGCACCAGGTAAGGTATGTGGTTCATCATGGTCTTTGAGTTATCACTGATGATCATGTCTGACTTATCACATGTATTTAGTTAAATACAAAGAGTTGAAATCATGTTGAACTTTCATGACTTTGACATGAGAATCTTTATGTTTTACGTTGTGAAAGGGAGGTCAGACTTTTCTCTTAACGTGACGAGCAACTGCAGTGTGGTTGACAGCACTGTAGCTGACAATTTGACTTTATGACCATTTAAGGATGAGACGTAGGCATCAACTCTAGTAATGACTATATTGAGAGATGTAGATCTCAGTTAAGCAGAAGGAAGGACATGTGTGAACCTTTTTTCTATGAGCTGGCCTGACTCTTTGGGCCTTGTCTTACATGCAGTCCATCTAAAAGGGGAACCTGATCGTTTTGATTAGAAGAAGTAAAGGGGGGGGGGGCTGTACAAACCGATGATGAGAAGTGATGGTTTTTTTGGGGGGGGGGTACAGTTGAACATTTAACAGAAAGAAAAGGAAGTCAAGTTTTAGACAAGAGCCATCTCTCTTTGACTGCAGATCTCAAATGCAACTTTAAGTCTAATAAACTAAGTGTTTTGTCTTGAATAGTTTAACTGCACCGATCATCTCTCCACATTAGAAGAACTCTGATTGGTGAGTATTATTAAAACAGATTAGAAAAAAACATTTCTGAGCATCTTTACTCTTTGTTTCTGCATTTTGGAAAGATTAAATTACTCAGGAGTAATTTTTCAAGTCTTCTTCAATCAAGTAAACAGAATTATTATTCATTTTTATGTTATGTAGTAATAACAGTAGAAATAGTAATACAATGTATTACTATGTATGTAATGCTTTTATTTTAGAAAATGCAGCTCAGAGTGATTTATACAAAGGAAATAAAAAGCATTGGGTGCCTCATGTGAACATAGACTTGTAATGAATGTTCAGATTGGGATAGAATAGAATGCCATGATTCATATTAAATTAAACCCACTTCATATAAGTGCTTAAAAAAGGATTTAAAAACTAAACAAACGTAGAATATATAAAATAAAATAAATGCCTAAAATCAAGTAGAAGGCAACATTCAGAAAGATGTGCATAAGTGCGTTGGAAAGGGCAAATGTAAATACAGACGTCTAACATGCTGATAAAGTGATAGAGACAAGGTGACATGTTAACTTGTGGTCAGACAAAGCAAGATTTTGACATGAGGAGCTTCATGTTTTACGTAGCGAAAGGGAGGTCAGACTTTTCTCTTAACGTGACTAGCAACTGCAGTGTGGTTGACAGTGCACTGTAGCTGACAATTTGACTTTATGACCATTTAAGGATGAGACGTAGGCATCAACTCTAGTAATGACTATATTGAGAGATGTAGTTCTCAGTTAAGCAGAAGGAAGGACGTGTGAATATTTTTTCTATGAGCTGGCCTGACTCTTTGGGCCTTGTCTTACATGCAGTCCATCTAAAAGGGGAACCTGATCTTTTTGATTAGAAAAAGTAAAGGGCGGGGGGGGGGGGGGGGTACACTTTGTCTTCAAAGTGTACTGTGGCTTGAATTCAGTGTTTAGGGGTCGTCTGACATACTGTCTGCGGCCCCTATTCAAGCCACAGTACACTTTGAAGACAGTGAAGCATGGTGGCACAGACATCATGTTATGGGGATGTTTCTCATACTATGGTGTCGGGTCTATTTATCGCATACCATGGATCATAGATCAGTTTGGATACATTAGAATACTTGAAGAGGTCATGTTGCCAATATGCTGAAGAGGAAATGTCTTTGAAATGGGTGTTCCAACAAGTCAACGACCCCAAACACACCAGTAAGCAAACAAGATCTTGGAGTGGCCAGCCCAATCCCTGGACCTTAATCCAATAGAAAACCTATATAGTGACATCAAAAATGCTGTTTTTGAGGGAAAACCAAGAAATGCAGAGGAATTGTGGAATGTAGTCCAATCGTCCTGGGCTGAAACACCTGTTCACAGGTGCCATAAGTTGGTCGGCTCCCTGCAACACAGATGCTCAGAAACAGAGGTTATACAACTAAATGTTAGTTCAGTGATTCATAGGAAAGCTAAATCTTCGTGCATTTTTCAGTTGATACAGTAAATGTTTGAGTTGTAAAGAAAAATGCAGACACTGCTATTTTTTTGAACAGTCTAATATTCCTTTTTTTTCACTTTCTGTAAATATATAGAAACATTTGACAAATGTTTCTTCATATTTGGAGTTGGAATAGAATGTGCAATGTCCACAATGCATTTGTGTGTTTGGAAATAAAAGCTATGATAAGGATTTTGATCTTTACTCAATGTTTTAAACACACTGCTATTATTTTGAACACAACTGTAGGTGTCTCTTCATCCCAACGATTTCAAGTTGTTGTTTTTTCCCAACAGGAAACCATAATGACCGATATTGAAGAGGAGCTCTTGTACGTTCTGCAGAACTTAGAACATGAAGAGTTTAAGATCTTCAAATGGTTCCTGAAGCAGGATAACATCCTGGAAGGCTTTCCAGGCATCCCAGCAGCCCAGTTTAAGGTTAGGGGGAACAGGCAGGAAACAGTGGATCTGATGACACAGCAATATGGCAGCCCTGGAGCTCTGGAGGTAACCTTGAAGGTTTTAGAAAAGATCAACAGGAACGATCTGGTGCTGCTTTTGCAGAACTCCAGCTCAGGAGGAAAAGGTAAGTCGTACAAAGGGAAATATAAACCTCTGAAAACAAAGCTGTCGCTTCATTAAAATTACAATATAATAATGTGACATGTTGCGTTTATTTACCTTGTTTTTAGACCTCGAGACACATTATGTTGGAGCTGAAGCAGAGGAGTTCAACATACAAGAGGAGTTGATGCAGCAGTTTGCAGTGGATGTGACTTCAGATCCTGACACAGCACATGCTGACCTTCTGTCTGCTGATGGGAGACAAGTACACCCTCAGAGATCGGTTATTGTTCTAGCAATACTTGCAGTGTTTGTGGGTGTGTGTGTGCTTTGCCTAGTTGTTTACTTCAAGACACATTCTGTTGGTGCTCATGCAGAGGGGTGTGACATGACAGAGGCAAAGCTAATGTTTGACCATCAGATTACAGAGTGTAAGACACAACTGAACCAATATAATGAAACTCTGAGCATCTTAGGAAAGCGTGTTATCCATAAGGTAGAGGGGGGTAACTTAACGCAGGCAAAGCTAATGGTGGTCCAGCAGTTTGCAGTAGATGTGACTCTGGATCCTGATACAGCAAATCCTTACCTCGTTCTGTCTGATGATGGGAAACAGGTATCTCTTGGTGATTGGAGGAAGAAACTACCGGACAACCCTGAGAGGTTTATTAGATATGCGATGATCTTAGGAAAGCAGGGTTTCATTAAAGGAAAATTTTACTTTGAGGTTCAGGTTAAAGGGAAGACTGACTGGGATTTAGGAGTCGCCAAAGAGTCGATTAACAGGAAGGGATTAATCACACTGGCTCCTGAATATGGTTTCTGGACAATGTGGTTGAGGAATGGGGATGAGTACGCAGCTAATGACAGTCCGCCTGTCCGTCTCTCTCTGAAGTCGCCTCCTGAGAAGATTGGAGTGTTTGTGGACTATGAGGAGGGTCTGGTCTCCTTTTATGATGTAGATACTGCAGATCTTCTCTACTCCTTTACTGGTTGTTCCTTCACTGAGAAACTCTATCCATTCTTCAGTCCCAGTGATAATGACAAAGGTAAAAACTCTGCCCCTCTGATCATCTCTCCTGTCAATCTGAAAGATTAATCATAATTTAAAGTGTTTTCAGTTATGAGGATGACACTTTTACTCAGATTGTAGAAGTAATGTTTAAAGTTGTCCAGAGTTGAGCTGTGAATAACACGAGGTCACCAAGACAAACCTACAATACCTTTAAGAATATAAAATAACTATATTATCTCAGTTGAAAGTACACACTGGTATTTTGACCCTGTTTTGATGGTAAACAACTGTTTTTTTTTATTCTCTTGTATTTTAGTAGGTATTACTGTGGATTGCCGTCTATTAAATAAAACTTAGGATATACGTGACATCCCTGGGTTTCACACGATTCCCCAACTTAACGGGTGGCGGCAGTTATGTGCCAGGTAAAATATCAAATAAAACTGCCATAATAATAATATATATATTTTTTTTTTAAACTCCCCTGTAACACCAGACTGAGGGAGATGTTTAAGTACAATGTGAACACACTCCCTGAGAACCTTCACTTTCACTTTTGACTCTAAAAAGGCAACAATTAAAGTAAGGACACAATTTAAAGTGATCAAATACTGAAGAGGGACTTTTAAATAGAATATGTGTAAATGGCATGTTTGTACTATACATATTTACTGTTTTAATTAGGCTATATTGTACTTTCACCCATTTCATTTAATTTCATTTTAATTGCTGCCACTCTTCACCACTATGTAAATGTTTCAATTGTTTTTTTGTTTTTTCTTCTCTTCACCTGTTGTTGTGTATTTGATGTATTTGCATTGAATATTGTGTATGCATTGTTGTTTTTCATTGGAATTTGTTTTGAACTCGACACCATTGAAAATGAGGGTCACCCCTCAATTGGTCTCTCGAGGATAAATAAAAGTTAAATGAAAAATGAAATGAAAATATTTCAAATTCTGGTTAATTTCTGTATTGCTTCATTTACTTATTGCTGTTTCCCCTCCCAGCTTTGTAACATACATGAGTGGCTATGTATACACTGCTTGAACATTCATTTCTTTATTATCTGTTAAATTACTCAAATGTGGTCTTTCTTTCTTTATTTTTATTTTTCTCTTCTCTCTCTTTGATATATTGATATATTATTATTGTCAATGCATCCCTGTTACATTGTTCTAGAAAAGTAGAAAAAAAAAACAAAAAAAAAACAGAAAGGGGAGTATTAAGGTTTTGCTGGTTACGATCATTGATTGTTTCACTTGTACTGCTTTTTATTTTCTGTAATCAACAACAAGAAATAACTTGTAAACAATGTTTTGATGTATGCAATACTCTATAAAAAAAAAAAAAAAAAAATTACTCAAATGTGGATGTAAATGAAATTAAGTTGACTGATGGATTGATTGATGGATTGATGGATTGATTGATTGATTGATTGATTGATTGATTGATTGATTGATTGATTGATTGATTGATTGATTGATTGATTAAATACAAGGACTTGAGGACATTTTTGGTTTGTAATGTTTGCAAACTGCAGGAAAACAGGCTTTTGATTTAAGTTGTGTTGAACATTTTTTACCAAGTCTGATATTTCAATTGTGTGGAAAAATTGGTACATTGCGATGTAATGCTTTGAAATGTAAACCAATGAAATGCAATTAGTGTTTGTTGTTTTTAGTCAAATAAATGTTGGACTTTTGTTTATGTCATTCATACATAAAAAATAAATATAAAGTTTTGAAATTCCAAATAAAGTGACACTGAGGTTTGTGTTATTGTTAAAGCTGCAGTGTGTAGAATTGGGGGTTTTATTTCCTAGCAGATTTTGTAGAAAGTAATTATAATATCCATGAGTACATTTCATTTAGTGCATAATAGCTGAATTTTTTTTTTGAATAATTTTTTTCCCCCTTAGAAAGGGTCTCATATATCTCCATATTTCTGCATATTTTGGACCAAGGCCTAGTGCCGCCATCTTGAAAGTGTCATAGTTGGAATGCCATCAGGTGCATTGTTTAAAATTTTGAATTGTTCTTGTCCTTGAAGGCCACTGTAGCTTCTGTTATTATTCGAAAGGGTTGGGGTTACCCAGGGAGCGTTGCATTCTAGAACTTTGTAGAACTTTCTTGATGATGTCATATTACACACTGCACCTTTAAGTGAAACTTTCTTTACTCCTTTGAATGACACATCAACTGCACAAGTTCAAAAATATTAAGAGGTGACAGATTGATGTATTACAAATACAGATTACTTTTCTATAATATTATAACTTACAAATGGGGAATAAATGTCTTAACAAACAGTATGAAAATGAATTTGGTGCAGTGTATCAACGTGCCACTAGATGGGGCTGCTTTATCAATCCTAAAACAGATTTGTGAGGTGCCTTGCTCTGCTCCCTGCCAAAGTCTGTACCAATCATGATTCAAATAAAATATGTAGTGCCTGGCATTATATAGTTGATTATAACAAATGTTCATGTTGGGCTGGACTCTCTGACCAGGCTCCCTCTTTGTTAGGCCATGATCTATAACCTGCTCCACCACAGTGTCCCTAATGTATGTGTCTCTGTGTGTTGCCTGAGGTGTATTTGTTCTAAGGCTCAGACTGGTATTCAATTAGTTTTTTATTTCAAATGTTTTCGTGTGTGTGAATGTGTGTATTTTTCCAATTTTGGTTGCGTTTTGTATTTTAAATAGATGTGTTTTTCCAATGATTGCAGGAGATTTCCTTTTTGAACAATGTGTCTTATGTAAAGAAACAGAATTTCAAACAGTGCAAAGCATACGTATATTGTGTTTGTAGTATTTGGCCCATCGCTCCTTGACCTAAGGTCTCAAATGCAACTTTAAGTCTAATATACAAAGTGTTATCTTGAATAGTTTAACTGCATTGATCATCTCTCCACATTTAAAGAACTCTGATTGGTAAGTATTGACAAAACAGATTAAAAAACACATTTATGTTTCTTTGTCTGTGCATTTTGGAAAGATTGAATTACTAGGGAGTACTTTTTTCAAGTCTTCAATCAAGGAATCAGCATTATTATTTATTTTATTATAAGGGTAACACTTTATATTAATGGTACATGAATTCATGTCTGAATTCATTCATATTAGTACTTCATAAACTATCAGTATTTCACTAGGATTAATGGTATTTTATGTATGGTTCAACACAGGAACATTAAGTAACGCACCAGGTAAGGTATGTGGTTCATCATGATCTTTGAGTTATCACTGATGATCATGTCTGACTTATCACATGTATTTAGTTAAATACAAAGAGTTGAAATCATGTTGAACTTTCATGATTTTGACATGAGGAGCTTCATGTTTTACGTTGCGAAAGGGAGGTCAGACTTTTCTCTTAACGTGACGAGCAACTGCAGTGTGGTTGACAGCACTGTAGCTGACAATTTGACTTTATGACCATTTAAGGATGAGACGTAGGCATCAACTCTAGTAATGACTATATTGAGAGATGTAGATCTCAGTTAAACAGAAGGAAGTACATGTGTGAATATTTTTTCTATGAGCTGGCCTGACTCTTTGGGCCTTGTCTTACATGCAGTCCATCTAAAAGGGGAACCTGATCTTTTTGATAAGAAAAAGTAAAGGGCGGGGGGGGTGGGGGGGGGCTGTACAAACCAGAAGATGAGAAGTGATGTTTTTTTGGGGGGGGGTACAGTTGAACATTTAACAGAAAGAAAAGGAAGTCAAGTTTTAGACAAGAGCCATCTCTCTTTGACTGCAGATCTCAAATGCAACTTTAAGTCTAATAAACTAAGTGTTTCGTCTTGAATAGTTTAACTGCACCGATCATCTCTCCACATTAGAAGAACTCTGATTGGTGAGTATTATTAAAACCGATTAGAAAAAAACATTTCTGAGCATCTTTACTCTTTGTCTCTGCATTTTGGAAAGATTAAATTACTCGGGAGTCATTTTTCAAGTCTTCTTCAATCAAGTAAACAGAATTATTATTAATTTTTATGTTATGTAGTAATAACAGTAGAAATAGTAATACAATGTATTGCCATGTATGTAATGCTTTTATTTTAGAAAATGCAGCTCAGAGTGATTTATACAAAGGAAATAAAAAGCATTGGGTGCCTCATGTGAACATAGACTTGTAATGAATGTACAGATTGGGATAGAATAGAATGCCATAATTCATATTAAATTAAACCCACTTCATATAAGTGCTTAAAAAAGGATTTAAAAACTAAACAAACGTAGAATATATAAAATAAAATAAATGCCTAAAATCAAGTAGAAGGCAACATTCAGAAAGATGTGCATAAGTGCGTTGGAAAGGGCAAATGTAAATACAGACGTCTAACAATGCTGATAAAGTGATAGAGACAAGGTGACATGTTAACTTGTGGTCAGACAAAGCAAGATTTTGACATGAGGAGCTTCATGTTTTACGTAGCGAAAGGGAGGTCAGACTTTTTTCTTAACGTGACTAGCAACTGCAGTGTGGTTGACAACACTGTAGCTGACAATTTGACTTTATGACCATTTAAGGATGAGACGTAGGCATCAACTCTAGTAATGACTATATTGAGAGATGTAGATCTCAGTTAAGCAGAAGGAAGTACATGTGTGAATATTTTTTCTATGAGCTGGCCTGACTCTTTGGGCCTTGTCTTACATGCAGTCCATCTAAAAGGGGAACCTGATCTTTTTGATTAGAAAAAGTAAAGGGCGGGGGGGTGGGGGGGGGGGTACACTTTGTACACTTTGTCTTCAAAGTGTACTGTGGCTTGAATTCAGTGTTTAGGGGTCGTCTGACAAACTGTCTGCGGCCCCTATTCAAGCCACAGTACACTTTGAAGACAGTGAAGCATGGTGGCACAGACATCATGTTATGGGGATGTTTCTCATACTATGGTGTCGGGTCTATTCGCATCGCATACCATGGATCATAGATCAGTTTGGATACATTACAATACTTGAAGAGGTCATGTTGCCAATATGCTGAAGAGGAAATGTCTTTGAAATGGGTGTTCCAACAAGTCAACGACCCCAAACACACCAGTAAGCAAACAAGATCTTGGAGTGGCCAGCCCAATCCCTGGACCTTAATCCAATAGAAAACCTATATAGTGACATCAAAAATGCTGTTTTTGAGGGAAAACCAAGAAATGCAGAGGAATTGTGGAATGTAGTCCAATCGTCCTGGGCTGAAACACCTGTTCACAGGTGCCATAAATTGGTCGGCTCCCTGCAACACAGATGCTCAGAAACAGAGGTTATACGACTAAATGTTAGTTCAGTGATTCATAGGAAAGCTACATCTTCATGCATTTTGCAGTTGATACAGTAAATGTTTGAGTTGTAAAGAAGAATGCAGACACTGCTATTTTTTTGAACAGTCTAATATTCCTTTTTTTCACTTTCTGTAAATATATAGAAACATTTGACAAATGTTTCTTCATATTTGGAGTTGGAATAGAATGTGCAATGTCCCCGATGCATTTGTGTGTTTGGAAATAAAAGCTATGATAAGGATTTTGATCTTTACTCAATGTTTTAAACACACTGCTATTATTTTGAACACAACTGTAGGTGTCTCTTCATCCCAACGATTTCAAGTTGTTGTTTTTTTCCAACAGGAAACCATAATGACCGATATTGAAGAGGAGCTCTTGTACGTTCTGCAGAACTTAGAACATGAAGAGTTTAAGATCTTCAAATGGTTCCTGAAGCAGGATAACATCCTGGAAGGCTTTCCAGGCATCCCAGCAGCCCAGTTTAAGGTTAGGGGGAACAGGCAGGAAACAGTGGATCTGATGACACAGCAATATGACGGCCCTGGAGCTCTGGAGGTAACCTTGAAGGTTTTAGAAAAGATCAACAGGAACGATCTGGTGCAGCATTTGCAGAACTCCAGCTCAGGAGGAAAAGGTAAGTCGTACAAAGGGAAATATAAACCTCTGAAAACAAAGCTGTTGCTTCATTAAAACAATATAATAATGTGACATGTTGCGTTTATTTGCCTTGTTTTTAGACGTTGGAGCTGAAGCAGAGGAGTTTAACATAGAAGAGGAGTTGGTGCAGCAGTTTGCAGTGGATGTGACTTCAGATCCTGACACAGCACATCCTGACCTTCTGTCTGCTGATGGGAGACAAGTTCACCCTCAGAGATTTCGGAGATCGGTTATTGTTCTAGAACTACTTGCAGTGTTTGTGGGTGTGTGTTTGCTTTGCCTCGTTGTTTACTTCAAGACACATTCTGTTGGTGCTCAGGCAGACGAGGGTAACTTAAAGCAGGCAAACCTAATGGTGGCCCAGCAGTTTGCAGAGTGTAAGACACAACTGAACCAACTTAATGAAACTGTGAGCATCTTAGGAAAACGTGTTAATTCTATCACAAGTGTTATCAATAAGGCAGAGGGGGCTAACTTAACGCAGGCAAAGCTAATGGTGGTCCAGCAGTTTGCAGTAGATGTGACTCTGGACCCTGATACAGCACATCCTGAACTCGTTCTGTCTGATGATGGGAAACAGGTATATGATAGTGATGTGAAGAAGAACCTACCGGACAACCCAAAGAGATTTGTTAAATATACGATGATCTTAGGAAAGCAGGGTTTCATTAAAGGAAAATTTTACTTTGAGGTTCAGGTTAAAGGGAAGACTAAGTGGTCCATAGGAGTCGCCAAAGAGTCGATTAACAGGAAGGGATCAATCACACTGGCTCCTGAATATGGTTTCTGGACAATGTGGTTGGGGAATGGGGATGAGTACGTAGTTAATGACAGTCCGCCTGTCCGTCTCTCTCTGAAGTCGCCTCCTGAGAAGATTGGAGTGTTTGTGGACTATGAGGAGGGTCTGGTCTCCTTTTATGATGTAGATACTGCAGATCTTCTCTACTCCTTTACCGGTTGTTCCTTCACAGAGAAAATCTATCCATTCTTCAGTCCCAGTATTAATGACGGGGGTAAAAACTCTGCCCCTCTGATCATCTCTCCTGTCAATCTGAAAGATTAATCATACTTTGAGGCGTTTTCAGTTATTCTAGTGGATGACACTTTTACTCAGATTGTAGAAGTAATGTTAAAAGTTGTCCAGAGTTGAGCTGTGAATAACATGAGGTCACCAAGACAAACCTACAATACCTTTAAGAATATAAAATAACTATATTATCTCAGTTGAAAGTACACACTGGTATATTGACATCAGTTTTGATGGTAAACAACAGTTTTTATTTTATTCTCTTGTATTTTAGTAGGTATTACTGTGGATTGCCGTCTATTAAATAAAACTTAGGATATACGTTACATCCCTGGGTTTCACACGATTCCCCAACTTAACGGGTGGCGGCAGTTATGTGCCAGGTAAAATATCAAATAAAACTGCCATAATAATAATATATATATATTTTTTTTAAACTCCACTGTAACACCAGACTGAGGGAGATGTTTAAGTACAATGTGAACACACTGCCTGAGAACCTTCACTTTCACTTTTGACTCTAAAAAGGCGAAAATTACAGTAAGGACACATTTTAAAGTGATCAAACACTGAAGAGGGACTTTTAAATAGAATATGTGTAAATGGCATGTTTGTACTATACATATTTACTGTTTTAATTAGGCTATATTGTACTTTCACCCATTTAATTTCATTTTAATTGCTGCCACTCTTCACCACTATGTAAATGTTTCAATTGTTTTTTTGTTTTTTCTTCTCTTCACCTGTTGTTGTGTATTTGATGTATTTGCATTGAATATTGTGTATGCATTGTTGTTTTTCATTGGAATTTGTTTGAACTCGACACCATTGAAAATGAGGGTCACCCCTCAATTGGTCTCTCGAGGATAAATAAAAGTTAAATGAAAAATGAAATGAAAATATTTCAAATTCTGGTTAATTTCTGTATAGCTTCATTTACTTATTGCTGTTTCCCCTCCCAGCTTTGTAACATACATGAGTGGCTATGTATACACTGCTTGAACATTCATTTCTTTATTATCTGTTAAATTACTCAAATGTGGTCTTTCTTTCTTTATTTTTATTTTTCTCTTCTCTCTCTTTGATATATTGATATATTATTATTGTCAATGCATCCCTGTTACATTGTTCTAGAAAAGTAGAAAAAAAAAAAAAAAAAAAAAAACAGAAAGGGGAGTATTAAGGTTTTGCTGGTTACGATCATTGATTGTTTCACTTGTACTGCTTTTTATTTTCTGTAATCAACAACAAGAAATAACTTGTAAACAATGTTTTGATGTATGCAATACTCTATAAAAAAAAAAAAAAAAAAAAAAAATTACTCAAATGTGGATGTAAATGAAATTAAGTTGACTGATGGATGGATTGATTGATTGATTGATTGATTGATTGATTGATTGATTGATTGATTGATTAAATACAAGGACTTGAGGACATTTTTGGTTTGTAATGTTTGCAAACTGCAGGAAAACAGGCTTTTGATTTAAGTTGTGTTGAAACATTTTTACCAAGTCTGATATTTCAATTGTGTGGACAAATTGTACATTGCGATGTAATGCTTTGAAATGTAAATCAATGAAATGCAATTGGTGTTTGTTGTTTTTAGTCAAATAAATGTTGGACTTTTGTTTATGTCATTCATACATAAAAAATAAATATAAAGTTTTGAAATTCCAAATAAAGTGACACTGAGGTTTGTGTTATTGTTAAAGCTGCAGTGTGTAGACTTTTGGGTTTTATTTCCAAGCAGATTTTGTAGAAAGTAATTATCATATCCATGAGTACATTTCATTTAGTGCATAATAGCTGATTTTTTTATTTTTTTATTATTTTTTTTTCCCTTAGAAAGGGTCTCATATATGTCCATATTTCTGCATATTTTGGACCAAGGCCTAGTGCCGCCATCTTGAAAGTGTCATAGTTGGAATGTCATCAGGTGCATTGTTTAAAATTTTTAATTGTTCTTGTCCTTGAAGGCCACTGTAGCTTCTGATATTATTCGAAAGGGTTGGGGTTACCCAGGGAGCGTTGCATTCTAGAACTTTGTAGAACTTTCTTGATGATGTCATATTACACACTGCACCTTTAAGTGAAACTTTCTTTACTCCTTTGAATGACACATCAACTGCACAAGTTTAAAAATATTAAAAGGTGACCCATTGATGTATTACAAATACAGATTACTTTTCTATAATATTAGAACTTACAAATGGGGAATAAATGTCTTAACAAACAAGTCTGAAAATGAATTTGGTGCAGTATAACAATGTGCCACTAGATGGGGCCACTTTATCAATCCTAAAACAGATTTGAGAGGTGCCTTGCTCTGCTGCCTGCCAAAGTTTGTACCAATCATGATTCAAATAAAAAATGTAGTGCCTGGCATTATAAAGTTGATTATAACAAATGTTCATGTTGGGCTGGACTCTCTGACCAGGCTCCCCCATTGTTAGGCAATAGACTTGTAATGAATGTAAAAATTGGGACGGAATAGAATGCCATAATTCATGTTAAATAAAATGTGGTCTGCCTGAAGGGGTTACCGGGATCGTTCAGTGACTATACAGCAATTTAACGGTTTGTGAGGTTTACCGAGTGGTATTATCAGGTTCTCTATAGAATTGTGAAATGTTGGGGCGCTCCGGTGGCGTGGTGGATGGAGTGAAATCCGACCCGTGGACCCTCACTGCTGGTCATCCCCCCCCCCCTCTCTCTCTCTCTCTCTCTCTCTCTCTCTCTCTCTCTCTCTCTACCCATTTCAACTCTGTACTATCTAATAAAAAAAGCTTGAAAAATACCAACAAAAAAAGAAAGAATTGTGAAATGTTGCCTCTCTCTGCACTAGTATTCTGTATCTTAGTCACTGTTTTCATTTAAAATTTTGCAAAATAAAAAAATTGTAAAGACACATGAAAGAAGGGAATTCCAATAATAACCTGCTTCAATGAATACATTGCAACAGGTGGTCAAAATGGGGATTTGAACATTAACTAGAAAACATTAAGTGCATTCAGAAATAATCTATGAGTCTTTTCGCCAGTAAATTTGTGAACACATCTCAGATAGGATGAAAACCTTTAAAGCTCCCATATTATACACTTTTCGGTTCTATTATACACCATATTATATGGTCTTAGTGGTCCCTAATACGTTTTTCTTTAATTGTTTGCTGAAAAAAACTTTCAGATAATTTATTGTACTATGCTGATGTTCAGCTAATCTCACAATGGCCTATTTTTAAAAAAAGAGTTGCAGGTCCCCTCGTAAATATACAATCTTTGAGCTCCCCCCGCCCCCTGTCCGGAAGCGAAGCCAGATACGCCTCGCCCTCTGTCTGTCAGGGCCGTGGACCAATAAGAAATAGGGGTGTGGGCTGCACAGTGGAAGCTTCTGGCTTTACGGTTTGTGAGGTCAGAAAAGGGGATAATTCTGACTGGAGTGTTTTTTGGGGGAGGGGTGGGGGTTTCAGAAAAGGGGAGAGTGAGAAAAGGAGAGATTGTTATTTTTTTTGATATTTTGGCAGTCTCTAGGCACACCGTGGACGCATGGATATGTTGGAACACATTTAAAAAGTGCATTTAGCATAATATGGGACCTTTAATGCACGCTTCTACGCCGCAAGATTACCATCTGCACGGTGGTTTTCACAGTGCTGACAATTGCAGACGGAAGTATATGTTTGATTGTGTTTTTTTTTTTACTTAATCTGATCTTTTGGGGGAAGCGAGCTGAACATTTAACAGCAGGAAGAGGAAGCCAAAGTTAATCTGCGACCCATCTCTCCTTGACTGCAGAGCTCGAAGGAACTTTAGGTCTAAAATACAAAGTGTTATTTTAAATAGTTAACTTCATTTATCATCGTTCTACATTTGAAGAACTCTGCTTGGTGAGTATTGTTAAAACAGATAAGAAAACATATTTTCTGTATTTCTTTTCTCTTCATGTCTGCATTTTGGAAAGATTAAATATGTGGGGAGTACCTCGAGTCTATTAGGGAATCAGCACTATTATCATTATAATTATTATTGGTAATAATAGTAGTAGTAGAAGTAGTAATACAATACAAAAAATACATTTGATTTGCAGCTTTTTCAAAAGAAATGCACCTTAAAGTGATTTACAACAAGAAAATGAAAAGCACTTGGCAACAAATATAAAAATTGGACTAGAATAGAATGCCATACTTCATGTAAAGTAATACCCACTAAGATTTCAAAACGAAACAAACATTGAATCCATACAATAAAATGAATATGTATAAAGTCAAGTAGAAGCCACCATTTGGAAAGATTTGCATAAGTGCGTATTTGGCCCGTCTCAGGAAGTCATAGCTTTTTAAGGATGATGTTAAAGAGTTAACTTTTTGGCTTTCTTTTTACCTAGATATTGATAAAGTATGCAACCCTGCATTTCTTTAAGATGTTGAGAAACAAACTTTGGTTTAACCATGACATACACTAAACAAAAATAGAAACACAACACTTTTCGGCTCCCATTTTTCATGCACTTAACTTAAAAATCTAAAACTTTTTCTATACACAAAATTAACATCTCTCTCAAATATTGTTCACAAATCAGTCTGAATCTGTGTTAGTGAGCACTTCTCCTTTGCCGAGATTATCCATCCCACCTCACAGATGTGGCATTTGAAGATGCTGATTAGACAGCATGAATAGTACACAAGTGTGCCTTAGAGTGGCTACAAGAAAAGGCCACTCTTAAATGTGCAGTTTTATTTTATTTCGGGGGTCAGGAAACCAGTATTTTTTTTTTTTCAAATCTTTATTTATACGACATTACAACAATGTGACTGGAGACTCTTTTTCAAGGGAGACCTTTTCTCATTTACACGTTGAGGTGTTCTGGTGGCATTACAGTATCTGGTGTGACCATTTATATTCTTTCCAATAGATTTACACAGATGTGTGAACGGTATTTGAGAGAGATGGTTATTTTAGTGTATATGGAAAGTTATACATTTTTAATTGAGCGCATGAAAAAAAGGGAGCAAAAACAAAAGTGTTGCGTTTATATATTTTTTTCAGAGTATTTAAGATTACCGAGACACGTACCAGATGATCTCTGATATTTACTATGTGTAGAAACAATGCAAATATGTGATATTGTGTTAGTTGTTTTTCTGGTGGTAGATAGGTGGAATCCAAGATGAACAGTTGCACTGGTTTAGTATTATTAGATGAGAGGAATTATTCAGAAAAATGCCCCACTGATTTCAAGTTCCTTTTATTTTCAACAGGAAGCCATAATGACTTATGTTGAAGAGGAGCTCTTGTACGTTCTGCAGAACTTAGAACATGAAGAGTTTAAGATCTTCAAATGGATCCTGAAGCAGGATAACATCCTGGAAGGCTTTCCAGGCATCCCAGCAGCCCAGTTTAAGGTTAGGGGGAACAGGCAGGCAACAGTGGATCTGATGACACAGCAATATGACGGCCCTGGAGCTCTGGAGGTAACCTTCAAGGTTTTAGAAAAGATCAACAGGAACGATCTGGTGCAGCATTTGCAGAACTCCAGCTCAGGAGGAAAAGGTAAGTCGTACAAAGGGAAATATAAACCTCTGAAAACAAAGCTGTCGCTTCATTAAAATGACAATATAATAATGTGACATGTTGCGTTTATTTGCCTTGTTTTTAGACCTCGAGACACATTACGTTGGAGCTGAGGCAGAGGAGTTCAACATACAAGAGGAGTTGGTGCAGCAGTTTGCAGTGGATGTGACTTCAGATCCTGACACAGCACATCCTGACCTTCTGTCTGCTGATGGGAGACAAGTTCACCCTCAGAGATTTCGGAGATCGGTCATTGTTCTAGAACTACTTGTAGTGTTTGTGGGTGTGTGTTTGCTTTGCCGAGTTGTATACTTCAAGACACATTCTGTTGGTGCTCAGGCAGACGAGGGTAACTTAAAGCAGGCAAACCTAATGGTGGCCCAGCAGTTTGCAGAGTGTAAGACACAACTGAACCAACTTAATGAAACTCTGAGCATCTTAGGAAATCAGAAAATCAGTAAAGAAAATGCTACCACGTGCGTCGCCCATAAGGCAGAGGTGGGTAACTTAAAGCAGGCAAACCTAATGGTGGCCCAGCAGTTTGCAGTAGATGTGACTCTGGACCCTGATACAGCAAATCCTTGGCTCATTCTGTCTGATGATGGGAAACAGGTATATTGTGGTGATGAGAAGAAGAAACTACCGGACAACCCAAAGAGATTTATTATATATGCAAACATCTTAGGAAAGCAGGGTTTCATTAAAGGAAAATTTTACTTTGAGGTTCAGGTTAAAGGGAAGACTAAGTGGGATTTAGGAGTCGCCAAAGAGTCGATTAACAGGAAGGGAAAGATCACACTGGCTCCTGAATATGGTTTCTGGACAATGTGTTTGAGGAATGGGGAATACAAAGCTTTGGAAAGTCCGTCTGTCCGTCTCTCTCTGAAGTCGCCTCCTGAGAAGATTGGAGTGTTTGTGGACTATGAGGAGGGTCTGGTCTCCTTTTATGATGTAGATACTGCAGATCTTCTCTACTCCTTTACCAACTGTTCTTTCACTGAGAAACTCTATCCATTCTTCTGTCCTGGTAATAATGACAAAGGTAAAAACTCTGCCCCTCTGATCATCTCTCCTGTCAATCTGAAAGATTAATAATACTTGTCGGTGTGTTCAGTTAAACTAGTTGATTACACTTTTCCTCAGGTTGAAGAAGTTAAGTTAAGAGTTGGTCAAAGTTGAGCTGTGAATAACATGAGGTCACCAAGCCAAACATGCAATATCTCTAAGAATAATTAAAACCCATATTGTCTCACTTTAAAAGTACACACTGGTATTTTGACCCAGTTTTGATGGTAAACATCTGATTCTTTTTTTTCTTTTCTTGTATTTTAGTAGATATTACTGTGGATTGCCGTCTATTAAAGAGTTGAGCTGTTAAACTAATGAGCAGGTCTTAGTTTTGTTTGTACCTTGTATTATACAAACATGTAGCATTCAGGTATTGAATTACACATTCCTAATTGCGAAGTCTATCAAATTAAAAGTGGGATTTACAGTGACATGCCTGGGTTTCACACGATTCCCCTAAATAACAGGTGGTGGCAGTAATGTGCCATGTAACATCATATCAAATAAAAACGCCAAGAAGATGTAACTATTATGGTCTCTGTTTTGAAAAAAGTAAATAAATAAATTAAAAACACGATTTAGATTATGGGCAATTTCATGACATTTTCTTATTATTAATTTCCTAAATTTAGTTGACCAATTAACCATTAACGTATCGCTGAGAACCTTAACGTTTGACTCGTAAAAGTAAGGACACATTTCAAATTGATCAAAGGTTGTGGAGGGACTTTTATTAAATCAAAATCTTTTTTATTTAGTTTTCAGTATTATTAAGTTGTTCATTAGTTAGATACAGGTTATATGAAAATAATAAATAAATAAAAAAACTTACACAACTAATATCAAAACAGCAATAAAATAAAGATCAAAATACCCTAAATAATCCCTCCCAAGTCACTGCCAGTGAGCATATGGCAGTCAGTATCAGCCTGTCACAATAGTCTAACTCTGTCTAACCCTACACTTCTCTTTCTGTGATGTCACAGAAAGAGAAATGTAGGGTTAGACAGTGAGACCAAAAAACACTCTTTCTGCCTTTTCTCAGGCTAGGATGATCCGATTTCATTTTATTTTGCACATGTATACTTCATAGGATCTCCGAGTTCAATACACCTTCATATTCCAACCGGTGAAGTAGGCCTTTAAGGGAATGGGAAGACTGTATTTCCATTTGTGGAGGGATTTTTAAATAGAATATGTGGTAATGACATGTAAAGTGTATACTATACATACGTATTTCAAATTCTGGTTAATTTTTGTATTGTTTCATTGACTTTTTGCTGTATCCCCTCCCAGCTTTGTAACATACATGAGTGGCGTCAACTTAACTGCTTGAGAATTATATTTTTTTCATGCTAGATTTGTCAAATGTGGATGTAAATGTGTATCAAATGAAATTAATTTGACTGATGGATTGATCGATGAAATACAAGGACTCGTGAAAAGTTTAGTTTGTAAAGTTCAGGAAAACAGGCTTTTGATTTAAGTTGTGTTGAAACATTTTTACCAAGTCTGATATTTCAATTATGTGGACAAATTGTACATTGCGATGTAATGCTTTGAAATGTAAATCAATGAAATGCAATTAGTGTTTGTTGTTTTTAGTCAAATAAATGATGGACTTTTGTTTATGTCATTCATACATAAAAAATAAATATAAAGTTTTGAAATTCCAAATAAAGTGACACTGAGGTTTGTGTTATTGTTAAAGCTGCAGTGTGTAGACTTTTGGGTTTTATTTCCAAGCAGATTTTGTAGAAAGTAATTATAATATCCATGAGTACATTTCCTTTAGTTCATAATAGCTGATTTTTTAATTTTTAATTTTAATTTTTTCCCTTAGAAAGGGTCTCATATATGTCCATATTTCTGCATATTTTGGACCAAGGCCTAGTGCCGCCATCTTGAAAGTGTCATAGTTGGAATGCCATCAGGTGCATTGTTTAAAATTTAGAATTGTTCTTGTCCTTGAAAGCCACTGTAGCTTCTGTTATTATTCAAAAGGGTTGGGGTTACCCAGGGAGTGTTGAATTCTAGAACTTAGTAGAACTTTCTTGATGATGTCATATTACACACTGCACCTTTAAGTGAAACTTTCTTTACTCCTTTGAATGACACATCAACTGCACAAGTTCAAAAATATTAAAAGGTGACCGATTGATGTATTACAAATATAGATGACTTTTCTATAATATTAGAACTTACAAATGGGGAATAAATGTCTTAACAAACAGTATGAAAATGAATTTGGTGCAGTGTAACAACGTGCCACTAGGTGACGCCACTTAATCAATCCTAAAACAGATTTGTGAGGTGCCTTGCTCTGCTGCCTGCCAAAGTTTGTACCAATTTTGTTAGACAATTATTAGCAATTATTGGGACATCCTAAATCTTTTTCTGGCATACTAAACAGTAGGGAAGTATGGGGATTGGAACGCAGGGCACGTTTAGCGGAAACAAGAGACTTGACGGACAGCGAGCGGTTTCCAGAGGTATTACTGTTTTTATTTCAGAGTGTCTGAGAGAAAAGGCACTAAACCAAACCGGGAGAGTGACAATGACTTTGAATGGGAGAGAGGGAGAGGGAGGGAGAGAGAGAGAGAGAGAAAGAGAGAGGGAGAGACAGAGAGAGAGAGAGGGAGGGAGGCGGAGGGAGAGAGAGAGAGAGAGAGGGAGGAGTCAGGTTTAAATTAACATATATATAAAGTTAACACAACACCAGGCATTCACGCTCACACACACACACACACACACACACACACACACACACACACACACAGCAATATCTACACATCTCTTGATTGATAACACAGACGCAAAAAAAAAATCCCAAGCAATTTGTTTTCCGATCGTAGAAGAAGAAAATCTAGATGGAGTGTGTCAAAATTCTTAAATCATCAACATCTGAAACAACCAAATCTTTATTAAATCATAAAATACTTCATTTGCAGAAAGACGGAGGAATCATGGCCGCGATGAGGACAATAAAAAAAAATATATAAAATTATGAGAATTAAAATCGTAATTTTACATTTTTGTCACGTAAAAATTACAACTTTCTATATTCCACTTCATCTGGAGGAATAAATCTGGTCTGAACGCAGCTTCATATTGAGTACATGAAAATGAATGCACGTTGATTTAATTTTAATTTTTTTAATTATTACTGGGAACTTAAAGACAGTACAACCGATATATTTGACCTCATTTGAAGAAAATTTTTTAAAGGTAAATAAATAAATCTGAACGTAACTTTAAATGTATAGTTTGTCCTGGAGAGCTTGTGATTATCTTTGCATCCAGCGCTTCTGCCTTAAACTTCAGCACTTTGCTACAAACAAATAAAATTAAATAAAAATTAAATTAAATAAAAGCTTATACACGGTTTGATTGAGTAAACGATAAGTGATTGTTTTTGGTCGTCGTTTTAATCTCATAAAATATCGGTCGTATCGGTCTCATTAAAAAATCTAAAAAAAAAAAATAGTTTTAGGTGGAGTGTAACAGGATTTGGTTAAAGGCGAAAAATTACTGCTAAAATGATCTGAGATTTCTTGAACATTTTAGGAGGAAAAAACTGAATATGATGAAAATTAAAGCTGGGGTGGAGGATTTGGGGAGAAAACGGCAGTTGGGCTAGAGATTCGAATCCAAATATCTCAACCGCTCCACTTGTTCTCTTTGGTCCCTCCCCTATGGTCCCTCCCTGACACGCTCTACACCAACAAAGTCGTGCCAAAGTGAATGGACAGTCCCAACAGTCAATAAGAACAGAGAATCGGAGCCTCGCTGTGATTGGTCAAAGTGTACAGCTCATGTTAATTTTAACCAATCAGAAATCACATACCCCAGCTTTAAGTCAAAATTTTACAAGAAAAAAAGTTGACGATATTTCAAATTTATTTCAGACTTTTGTGTCAGTAATTTTTATTTTTTTTAACTTATTCCCATAACACTACAACTCTTTCCCTCGAAGCATTTCAACAAAATGATTTGAATCTCAGCTGGTTTGCCTTTTATTTTACTTTGGCTCTAAATGATCATCTTTCCAGAATTGCATTTTATTTTATTATTATTTTATTAATAAATAACTTAGGTACACAATTATTTTATTGCTGCCATGTTCAAATTTTGTTTTTGTTTTTCAAAATGGGGAGAAAATAAATAACAGGTCAAATCTCCTCAGATGGGCTTCAATGCCAAAATATTTCACATCATAACTTCTCATTTGGTGCTACTTGGAGTCTTTCATATTTTCATAAAAATAAAAAAAATTATATTTTGGATCCATAAAAGAAAAATCAGTAACAACAATCTTAACCACAAATTCTCTCTCTCTCTCTCTCTCTCTCTCTCACACACACACACACACACTTAGAGGAAGGTATATAGGAGAAAAAGGGGTTAAAGGAGTGTGTGTTTAGGGGTCTGAAAAGGGGGCGGGGCATCTTCAGGGCAGAGTCTGCTGTGATTGGTTGTTCGATCTGTCAGTCGGTCACAGTTGGTCTTTGTAGAATCCGAGCTTGGCGAAGGACATTTCTCTACGGAGCTGCATCACCTCCCAGAACATCTGCTCCGCTGCAAACACACACCATTGGTCGGATAAGGTCACATGGTTCATTTAATCACAATAACTAATCGAGTACATTCGCCCAAGGCCGGTACGAGTATACCAGTATTTCCTTTGTCTGCTACTTTCACTACACTACACTATATTCTAAATTCTACTAACTTTATAGATTAAACCTGCAGTGTGTAGAATTTTGGGTTTTATTTCCTAGCAGATTTTGTAGAAAGTAATTATAATATCCATAAGTACATTTAATTTAGTGCATAATAGCTGAAAAAAAAATGTTTTAATTATTTTTTTTCCCCTTAGAAAGGGTCTCATATATGTCCATATTTCTCCATATCTTGGACCAAGGCCTAGTGGCCGCCATGTTGAAAGTGTCATGGTTGGAAAGTCATCAGGTGCATTGTTTAGAAATTAGAATTGTTCTTGTCCTTGAAGGCCACTGCAGCTTCTGTTATTATTCAAAAGGGTTGGGGTTACCCAGGGAGCGTTGCATTCTAGAACTTTCTTGATGATGTCATATTACAGACTGCACCTTTAAGATGTTACATTTAGTTTTAAATTGTTATACTTTAGTCTCTCTATTAATGTAACATGTTCAAAATAAGTAGATAAACAAAGAAAAACATTAAAATTAAGTGTTCAAGGTGCAAAGAAGTTCATTCAAATTCATTCAAATATTTCAGAAAAGGGACAAAAACTGAAAACAAACTTATATATTGTTTTCTCCTTTTGTCTCCTGTTAATCATCATTTTAGAGCAGCTTCATGTCTTATTACTACAGCCTCTTTTTACAGAGAAAATCCAGAGTGTGTGTGTGTGTGTGTGTGTGTATGTGTGTGTGTGTGTGTGTGTGTGTCTCACCATCCTGC